>NW_006399893.1:7667765-7668359 GCF_000299155.1 Elephantulus edwardii
TAATAAAATATAATTATAGAGAAAAAAAAGAGGGGAAAAGCAGATGCAATGCACAGTCAGTATTTCCCAGGACACAGGAGTGAATCATCCCAACACCATTTTCCTCCTTTACTTCTTTTTTCTGGCTGTTCCTGTCTTGAGATACACTTATTACTATCACATCCAATGGTTGTTGTTTGCTGATTGCCTTCAACTCAAGCATGACTCATAGCAACCCTATGAACAAAAAGCCTGAAGCCCCTCCACAACTATCAACATTTATAAAAGTTCATACAGTTTCCAGAGGCATGTATTTTAGGAAGTGGATTCCACTCCTGCTTCACCTCCTACAGAGGTGATAATAGCAGAAAAAGAAGGAAAATGTAATAATCACTAGGTTGTTGGTTAAAATTTTTAGAAAAAGAACTTTTGCCCAAAATGGTGTATGGGAATACCAGATCTCATGTGTTTTTGTTACTTAGGATCACCACAAAATTACTACAAAATGGCTTCAAAGAACAAGTTTTCTCATCTTAACAGGTCTATAAGCTAGGAGTTCAGATTCAGGGCATCCGCTGGACTAGATATTTTCTTTTCCTCCTCCTCCTCCTCCTC
>NW_006399893.1:7668473-7683500 GCF_000299155.1 Elephantulus edwardii
TTCTTCTTCTTCTTCTTCTTCTTCTTCTTCTTCTTCTTCTTCTTCTTCTTCTTCTTCTTCTCCTCTCTCCCCCCACCTCAGCGTTAAGAGAAAACTCCACTCAATGCCATTAACTTGGCGCTAACTCTCTGTAGATGTTCACTAAATTTTTTTTTTTAAAAAAAAGAAGAAGAATTTGGATTTTTCAGAGACTGTGAATCACTATGAGGGAAGAACATCCTTCTTTCTTACTCAGAGTTGGTGGTGCTTGTGAACTACTGGAAAGGAGCAGCCTTCACATCAACAGTGCAACTTGATGCAGACATAGCCAGTAGAGCTCCCACTAGGGAAGATTGTTATAAAGTGACTTACCTTGCTGTGCATTCATAACCCCAGGTATTTCTTGGGTTCCTTGGCTAATTGTATACATATTCTCGTGAAGTCTCTATCTGGTCCCTGTGTGCCTGTGTCTATTCTGACCTTTAGATGAGATCTCACTCAACTACTCGGAAGAGAGTAAGTTTAAGATCCACTCTTCTGTGGTATAGTCTCAATAGCAGAACAAAGAAAACCTTATTTTCCAGCAGGATTGTATTTACAGGCACAGAGTTGAGGTCTTCAGCATAGACATTTGGGAAATTCATTTAAATCCATAGCATCACATTTTACCAACGAATCTTCTTAAAGGATGAAACCATCGAACTAGGCTCACGGCACAGAGACTCAAAATATGAAATAGAGCTCTGATCCATGCTGGCAAAGCACATCCTGAGTGCCCTGAAAACTCTGAAATGCAATGAATCAATTGTTCGTGATTTCTGCTTAGTATCTTCAAATCTAGTCTTTATTTTGCAACAAGTGTTTGTAACAAGTATGTCTTGAGAATAACTCAGTCTGTAGATTTGTTTTTCCCATCTCATTTCCTTAATAATACAAAGCTTGAGATTGAGTTGTTGGGTTTTTTGTTGTTGTTGTGTTCCATAAAGTCAGAACCGACCCATAGCTGACCCTCCAGAGGGTTTTCAGAGACAGTTAATTGCACGAGAAGATATTTTCATCCTTCTCCCATGGAGCAGCCAGTCGCCTTGAACCACGTGCCTTCAGGATTGCAGCACAGCTTCTTGCCAATAGGCCACCAGAGTTGCTTGAGTTAGTTAGTACTCCATACTATGTCAGTGTAAGCGTAGTATAGTAATGATACTCAATGTATCATCAGGTATTTGAAATAACTTCAGAAGACAGACTATGTATCACCACTTATGTCTGAGGATACTCTTCATTGGAAATGGCTGGGTGCCCAAACATGGCACTTAGGCAAAGTTATCACTTGTTGTAAGTTTTAACTATAAAAATAGCCTCTCCCAAGCTATTGAGCTACATAGAACAGATTATTCCATGCACTAGGAATAAGAGGATATGTAAAAGACTCAGAAAGAATGGCATGCGTGCTGGAGTTGTGTGGAAAAGGAGAAACTAATGAGAAATACAATCCACAATTTACCTCTCAGCATTTAAATCCTAGTTGTAACTTGATAATTATATGGAATTGTATTATGAGATGGTCTCCACCACCAACTGAATGTCAAAGCAGGAAATATGTAATGATGCTTATCACTGACACAACTCTCAGCATCCTTGTCAGGCAGGGAGGCAGGCAGGGCTGCAAACTGCTCAGATGCTTTGCCCCTTGAGGTCCTGTCACACCAGATAAATAGCAAGGAGAAATACTTTGGTTAAAAAAAGTAAGTTTTTGTCACTCATCTTCTATGAGCAAAGCTAACCTTTTTCTCTGTGACGTAAGATATCCCAGACAAATTCCACTTGGTAATCACCAGCCTAGGCACTTTGTGGTGCATGAGGAGAGAATCTTTGGTCAAGACTAAAAGCAGAACACAGCAACCTTCTCCAGCCTTCCAGACTTCATTCATCCTAGTTCTCTCTCATCTTTCCTAGCAGGGTCATCATACCAACACTACCAGAATATTAAGATGAAGAAAATAAAATGCTTTGTACGTATGTGAAAGCACTTACTTGTAATAGATTTCATTAATTCCTTTCTCCTTCCTCTTCCTTCAAGCTCTGTTCCTAGAGAAAAGGTCCCATATGTGGCTCTCTAAGTGTGGCATTTGGCTTTACCCCTGAAAGAGCCTTCTCAGTGCATAGTTTCCTGCACCACCAACAGTGACTGAAAGACATGAAGTAATGATGTAAAAGTTCAAGCGATTTGATCCCTCCCAAAACGTATCCAGTAACTCCACTTCTTAACCATTTTTATACACAAGATAATTGGAGTCTTGGTAGGGTGAGTGTGTGTGTGTTTGAGAATTAACTGTTTTATAAGTATTGCCAAGTATGATCCACCCAGAAAGCACAGCAAAAAGAAAGCCAATTAATACACTCAACTCAATATGTTATTGTTGTTGTTGTTATGTGCCATCGAGTTGCCTGCGACTCATAGCGACCCTGTGTACAACAACCTTAAACCCTGTTCTATCCTGTGCCAATCTTATTGTCTCTGACACACCTACCCCCATTACCCCAGTCACTGAATCAATTCATCTCCTGGATGGTCTTCCTCTCCTGTGGTGTCCCTCCACCCTCCCAAGCATGATATCCCTCTCTAAGGACTGGTCCCTCCTTCCAACATGTCCAAAGTATGTCAGGCAAAGTTTCATAATCCTTGCCTCCAAGGAGCATCCTCCTTTCACCCTCTCGAGGATTAACCTGTTTGTTCTCTTAGCAGTTCATTTTACATGCAATACTCTTCTCCAGCAACACAGCTCAAAGGCAAAAATTCATTCCTAGTCATTGATGCATAGCATCAATCCTAGCTCTCTGATGCATAGCAAATAATTGTAAAGACTATGGCCTGGATCAAGCACACCTTAGTCTCTAGACTGACATCGTTGCTCTTCAGTACTTTGGAGAGGTCTCTGACAGCAGACTTTCCCAATGCAATTCATCTTTTAATTTCCTAGCTGCTGGTACCAAGAGTGTTGACTGTGGAGCCAAACAAACTAAAGCTGTTAACAATCTCAGTCTCTTCACCATCTATCATAATGCTGCCAATCTGGCCATTGGTATAGATTTCTTTTTTTCCAAATTAGTGCAAATTAACATCTAACTTTCAAACAAAGCAGCATCCAGAAGGGTAACAGCAGTTACTGTCAACCCCGTTGCTTCTGTTAGAGCAAGTGGGCATGTTCAGTGTTGTTTTCTCATTCATTGGCCATCATTCCAGAATTTTTTTTATTATTATCCTTATTACTTAAACTAGAGCATCGTAGTCATCACGTGTGAACACTCAGGATAGACTAATCCACGCAGGATCCTCAAGGAGATCTCAAGGGGAAAAATGTCTGAGAAGTTTGCAGCTCGGATGGCCTCTGTGCCTGATAAGGATGCTGAGAGCTGTGTCAGTGACAAGCATCATTACACTCCCAGTCATTTTCCTCCAGGCAGATGTAGAGGACCTTTGAGAAGGACAGACCACCAATTCCCTGTAATTTAAAGAAGAGAGACACATTATGCAGCATTTCATTTGCATTATATAAGACTCAGAGATAAGCACTTCCTCTCTGTGATAAGAGTGGACGCCATAATAGCCCTAGAACTGTCTTCCCCCCCCTAAAAAAAGAAAGCAGCAGTTCTCATTTGCAAGCATAGCAGCTACAGTGTAGGATAGGGTGAGGGGGCGTTCCACCAGCAGTCTTCAGGGGTCTGAAGTGAGCCTACTCTCTAAGCTTACAGCAAGGACTCAGGAGCTGAGCCTGTGGGAAGGCTGGTCACTTAATAGACATCAACATTCGTTATGCTGTTTGTCTCCAGTGTTGGACCCATTAGTTCAGGATCCTGCTGAGACCTAAATGAAGTTAAAATGAGAACATTCTCAAGTATGCAACCTGAGAGAAAAAGGAACAAATGGGAGTCATTTGGGGTGACAGCTTTTTCCCACTTGAAAACTAGAGAAGCCCATGGAAAAGAAATGTATTCTGCAATCACATCAGATGCAGGCATCTCCCGGCCTGGGAGCAGCATCTTCCTCATTTGGCTGCATAGCCAGTAAGTACAGCCATGTAACCGTGTGTGCTTAGATATAGGGGGTCTTGAGAGGCTAGGAAGAATCCAGTGCACCCCTCACAGCAGCAAAGTGACTGGCGGGGGGCATCGACAATATGCTCCCATTTTTTCACTTTTCTCCTATCTGCCCTTTGGGAGGAACAGAGCAGAATAGACATACTCCTACCAAAATTAAAACGTAGGTGTGGATATTCAGGGAGCCTGCCATAGTAATAATTCAGAAGATCAGAAACGGTTTTTAGAAAATAAGAAATGGGCGAGGAACAACAGGAGCAGGGGATGAATAAGAAGCAAGTCTATGGATCAAGTTTATGGTCACAAACTGGGAAAATGAAGTCATTTATGATGTGTCAAAGGCAAGAGGAGGCAGGAAGCTAAGAGCAAAGGCAAGTGATCTGAACCAGAAAAAACGTTAAATGAGACAGAAGCATAAAGAAATGTGTATGATGAAGACATGGAAAGAGCACCAAAGACCCATGAGCATCAGGTACGTATATCACATACTGGATTTTGGAAAAGAGGAGACAGTCGCTAAATTATAGTAGAAGGAATATGTAAGATTATTACAAAAACTCCTAAAAGTATTAACAGAAGATGCTTGGAATTATGTAGTGTGAACTCGTTAGTGTGACCATGCATTTAGAAGCAATATCAAGACTTTTTATGTTTTTACAAAAGGCCACAATGTTTAACTGTCTGTTATGATTCACATAACAAAGGTTTCTGTTAGAAGAGAATGTTACCAGGTGTGCCTGATCCAGGCCATGGTCTTCCCAATTGCTCTCCATCAGAAAGCTAGACAATGACTAGGGAAGATAGAAGGAGAATTGATGTCTTTGAGCTGGGGTGTTGGAGAAGAGCATTGAATATACTGTGCTAGGAGAACAAACAGGTTTTGTCCGAGAGAGAGTGAAGACAGCTGCTCCTTGGAGACAAGGATTCTAAAGCTCAATCTGACATATTTTGACATGTTGCAAGGAGGAACCAATCCTTGGGTAGGGACATCACGCTTGAGGGTTAAGGGACAGCACAAGAGAGGAAGACCCTTGATGAGATAGATTAACTCAGTGACTGGGGTAATGGGGGTAGCTGTGTCAGAGACAAAAAGGTTGACTTGGAATTAGAGCAGGGTTCAGAGCTATTATACATTAGTCACTAGGAGTCATAAGGGCTCAATAGCACATAACAACAATAACAATAGCTACAGCATTTAACTGTCTGATGTGATTCTCATAACAAGGATTTCTGTTAGAAGAGAATATAACCATCACTTTATATTTTAATTTACAAATAAGTTAACTTGGCCCTGTGAAGGCTTCAAGGCCTGACAATGAATGTCCGGTAAGAGTCAGCAGCAGGCAGAGCTTGAACTGAGAGCTACTCTTCACATTTTGTTGACAGCGTCCCCAAGTTGAAATGAGATCACAGGGCAGAGCTTGTTATGGCTTTTAGAAGAGTTTTAAATTTATAGAGAAAATGGACTGAGTTCAAAGAGTTCCCATGTATCGATGCACAGTTTCTCTTATAATTAGCTTCTTATACTGAATTAAAGGCCTTCTATTGTTATAGTCCATAAAGAGTTGCACTGTTAAACTAAGATAGTGCCTCTTGCTTTTCAAAGCCACCAGCTGCTCTCAAGGAGAAAGAGCAACAATCTCCTTCCATGAAATTACAGCCTCCAAAATCTCCTGGAGAGTCAGTTATTGAGAGTGATATTGCTGGATTTAAAAGAGGCTGCTGCACAAGGGATAATGTTGCTGATGTCAGATGAATTATGCAGGAAAGCAGAGAATATGAGAAGGATGTCTATTTGTGTTTTTTGACTATGTGTGGATCACAACAAATTGTGGCTAACCTTGAGAAGAATAGAAATCCCAGAGCACTTGATTGTGTTCATGGGAAACCTCTACTTGGACCAGGAAGCAGTTAATATGTACACACACACACACACACACACACACACATACACACACATCCCTACATATAACCCTCTTTATCTATGTTAGTTGTTGTTATTGTTGTGTACTGTAGAGTTGGAACTGACCCATAGCTGACCCTCTAGTAAGTTTTTAGAGTCGGTTAATTGAACGGGAGGAAATTTCCCATCTTTCTCTTGCATAGCAAAGGTGGACTTTGAACCACGTGCCTTCAGAATTGCAGCACAGCTTCTTGCCACTAGGTAAGAATTTATCCTCATTAAACTGTAGTTGTACTAGTTTACAGATATCTCCAATTTTAACACATTACCACCCAGACTGTTAGTTTCCTTTCTTTATTTATCTTAGAATTTAAACTTCTACCATTCACCATCTATTTATTTAATGAATTGGCTCCACTACATAGATACAGTGGTATCAGTATTGCCTTTGTACCCCCATAGAAAATACTTTTATCAATCAGAATATAGTTCTTATGGTTTTTATGAGCAATTCCTCCTGCTTCATTCACACACTTAGGTGAGCATCCCTTCCCTTAACACCTTTCGGTGAAGCTTTTCATATATTCATAATACAATTAAACTAGTTTGTCAAAGCCTGTGTTCTGCATTTATTAAAGTTCACTACTTGCACTATAACATTCTGTGGGTTTTCACAAATATATATTGCCATTTATTTGCTATCACAGTGTTATGAAGAGCAGTTCAGTGCCCAAAAAATCCATGATGTCTCACCTAGTTACCATTTGTCTTCTTATAACCACTGATATTTTCACTTCTGCATAGTTTCTTCTTTTTCATAGCCGGTTTAGATTCATACATCTTCCAGAATGGCAGCTTTTATTTAACAGTGTGTATTTAAAGTACCTCCAAGTCCTTTCATGGATTGGTAGTTTATTGAGTTTTATTTTTTAATAATAACAGAAAGTCTTCTCTGCTCTGGCCTTCAGGGATCTTGAGATAGGAGGTTTATAGTATGAACATGTACAGAGTACTTCCCTTAAAGGTCTAAACTGGTCCCTAGCAGAAGAGTCAAGCAGCCTGGCCAGTGAGAACTTGGCTTCCCAATGAGGAAGAACATATTTGAGACCCTCCAAGAACAATGTCTCTGTAAGCTGTTGCTGTTGTTATGTGCCATTGAGTCACCTACAACCCATAGTGACCCGGTGTACAGCAACTCTGAGCCCTGCCCTGTCCTGAGCCAGTCACTAATTCCAACACACCAACCCCCATTGCCCCAGTCATTGCATCAGTCCATCTCATCCAAGGACTTCCTCTCCTGCACTGTAGCTCCACCCTTCCATCTATGATGTCCTTCTCCAAGGACCAGTCTCTCCTGGCTGCATGCCCAAAGCCTCTGAGATAGACCTTCAAAGTCCTAGCCTTCAAGGAGAAACTTGTTTTCACCCTCTACAAGACAGAGGTGTTTGTTTTGGTTTTCTTGTGTTTTGGGGTTTTTTTAAATCAGGGTGGTTCATGGTATGTTCAAAACTTCCAGCACCACAGTTTGAATTCATTAATCATTGTTCAGTTCTCTGAAACATAGCAAGTAATTGTGAAGACAATGGCCTGGATTAGGCACACCTTTGTCTCTAGACTGACATTGTTACTTTTCAGCCCTCTGGAGAGGTTCCTGGCAGCAGATTTTCCCAATGTAATTAATCTTTTTTATTTCCTGACTGCTGGAGTTAAGAGTGTTGATTGTGGAGCAGAGCAAGCTATACTTGTTAACAAACTCTGTCTCTTCTCCACTTATCATGGTGCTGTCAATTGACCCAGTGGTGAGAATCATTGTCTTCTTGATGTTGGACTTCAATTCAAAGACCAAGTCTTTGAACTTCTGCAGTAAGTGCTTCAGGTCACCTACAGTTTCAACAAAAAGGGTTGCGTCATCTACGTATCATAGGTTGTTGATGACTTTTCCTTCTCATAAAGCCCTGCTTCCTTAATGATCTTTTCTGCATATAAATTGAATATGGAGGCAGGATACATTTCTGGTGCACTCCTTCCCTGATTTTGAACAATGCAGTATTTCTCCTACTCTGTTATGAGAACTACTTTCTGGTTCAAGCATTTTGCATAAGCACAATCAAATGTTCAAAAGATTCTATGTCTCTGTAAGAGTGTCTAGTAATTCTGGAGTTATACCAGAATATATACCCAAACCACCAATTAGTTGTCAATAGTATCTTGACCTCAATGGTGCACAAGCGGAAAGGAGCAAAAGACCTGTGTTATGCTTGAACGGACCTGGCAGCAGGGCAAACTCCCTCTGCCCACTGTCATCTGACCCATCAGATCGTGTTGGCAGCGACCAACACCAGGAGGTATAATTGCGAGGCCAAATGTCAGGAGAGGTGTCATGATCCTGCAGCCTGATGAAGAGGTTAAAGTGATGGACATAACAAGCAGTCATCTGGCCCGAAATTCCTAGATAACATCCTTAAGAATTTATAGTAATAGCCTGGGAAGATGTGGATATAAATAACAAATGCTTAGCCTTGTTCATCAGTAAATTCAGGGAGCCTTGGATCTATCAGCTCCTGTAGCAAAGAAGTGGAGAACTTTAGGTTGGAGACCAAAAATTAATAAACCATTTTAATCTTGTCATTTCCTCGTCGTCTTTCTTGTCTTCTCTCGATCTTTCTATAGTGAACAGCAGTGAAATTCTTAAAAAAAAAAGCAATAGGTTTCCCAGTTTGTCTTTAGAGGATTCCCAAAAGGAAGCATGGAAATTAGGAACAATGCAAGTTTCCCTTTATCAGTGCTGGTAAGAAAAAAAAAAAGGGAGTCCAAGAAGTGAAGGAAGTAGGGTATTGCCACAGAAGGAAAGGGCAGCAAGGCAAGGTGACTGGGCTTGTAAAGGCCCCTATCCTCCAAAAATAGAGAAATACTCCCACCCTCAGTAAATCTGTAAATCTGAAGTGCACAGTGTGGTGCTCCCAAGTTGGTAACCATTTTCTGAAGCTTATTAAATGTGACACTTTGGGTAATTTGTCTTTCCATCTAAACTTTAAATTTTAAATTTAAATTTAGATTTTAAATGCATTTCATGCGGTGTTATCAACCACAGGATAGGAAATTAAATGACATAATGTATGTCAAACACATAGAACAGGGTAAGAATTCAGCAAAAGGTATTCAAAAAATCTCATCGCCCTGTAGTTAGACCCAATTCATAGCAGACCCTCCTGCAGGTCTTTGGGAAGCTGTAAATTGCTGGGATGGAGATTGCCAACTTCCTCTCTGGGAGCTGCAAGTTAATCATTTAGTTAACAGTGCAACTCACCATGAACTATGTCACAGAACTCCTTGGTAAAAGATAAACCTTAGTATCTCATTTAATTCAGTATGTATAAAGAACAACACTTAACTTCCACAAAGTGTAGTAGTGGATGACCTTAATGAGGATCCTCTGATAGTAAAAGCAAGTAAGACTGTTATTATAAAAATAGAAGAATTACTAACTAGTAAGATATGTACCAAAGTCCAAAGGGGAAAGGGAGTGAGGAGAGGGCCTGAGGGGGAGGGAAAGTGTCTCGAGGTTGTACAGTTTGGTGGACAGAGCAAGGGGATGAAAGAATTAGGAAAAATCCAGTAGGGACCTGAAAAGGTGAGGTAATGATAGGCATGGATCAGTGGTGATTAATTTTATAAAACACAGTGTATGAGAATGATGATGTGAAACACAGTATGAGTGGAGGAATGTATGAAACACAATGTCTATGAACTAAATACAATATATATGAATTTCGTGTGTAAACCAAGAGAAAACGGAAGAGAAGCAAATTAGAGCTTTTAAGAGTTGACATTTAAAGACATATGTATGAGTTTTCTAGGAAAAACATTCTTTTAGCTGTTTTTGTTGCTGGGTATTGTCAAGTCAGTTGTGACACCTAACGACCCTATAAATAGCAGGTTAAAAACTTGCCCTATCTCATGTTGTTATCACTATGTTCACACTCAAGCCCCTTTCTGCCATCACTGTGTCTGCCTCTTCTTCTCGTTTATTAACCCTCTACCTTTCCTAGCATAATGTATTATTTACAAGGATTGTTCTTTCCAGATAACATGTCTCAAGTGTGTGAGGTCAAGTTTCACCATCCTTGCTTTGAAGGGATCACTTAATTGCACCTCCTCCAAGACAGATTTGCTTGTTCTTTTTGCAGTTTGTGGGATATTCAGTACTCTGTCAACACCGTAGTTCAAAGGCGTTTTCTCCTCTTTGGTCTTACTTATTCATGCCCAGTTTTTAGTTGCAGAAGTATAAAAAAAAACATAGCTTGGATCTTAGTCTTCAAACTGATCTCCGTGCTCTTAGCTTTTTAAAGATGTCATTGATAGCTGATTTTCCCAATGCAGCATGTCTTTTAATATCTTGACTGCTGCTATCATGGAAACTGCGGATCCAAGTAAACTGAAATCATTGACAGCTTTAACCTTTTCCCCATCTATCAAGATACGAGGGAGACTCATCAGCAAATTGTGTTACACAGTTACATAATCTTGCTTGCAGAAAGCTCTATATCATTATTTCAGAGGTGATTTTTAATATATTATTTTTAATTTAATAACATGTTACAAATTATTCTTTTTTTTATTTTATACTAGTTTACTTACACAGTTCATATACATTGTTTTTCATACTGGATGTTTCCCCTTCCTTTACCCACCCCTCCCTCCATCCATCAAGTTGTGTGACCCCATGATTAAGCCCCTTTCCACCCCCCCATTCTCATCTTTCTATTATCTCCTCCCCTCTTTGAATCCTCATATTCCTTCTAAAATAATGGTCTTATACAGTTTTTGTCTCTATGAGACTGACTGAGTTCATTTAGCATAATGCTCTTCAGTCCCTCCCAAGTTAGGTAGTAATTAGTAAAATCATTACCACATAGTGTTCCATTATGTGGATGCACCATAATTTCTCAATCTATTCCATTGTTGTTGGACATTTGGGTTGTTCCCATGTTCTTGCTATGGTGAATAATGCTGCTATGAACATAAGTCTCTACAAGTCTCTGTGCCTCCGATCTCATTTTCTTAGGGTATATTCATACAGAATTTCTATGTTCAGTTTTCTGAGTAGACACCAAAATTCCTTCCAGAGTGATTGTACCATTTTACAATCCCAACAATGTGTAAGAGTTCCTATCTGGTCACATTCTCTCCAACATTTATTACTTTCTGTTCTACTAAGTTTTACTAGCAGGGTAAGATTGTATCTCATTTTGGTAGGTGTGTTTTTTTTTAATTTTTAAATTTTATACTCATTTACACACAAAGTTCATAAAGTTATTTTACATTATTTTCATACAGGATCCTTCCCTTTCACCCATCCCTCACTCCACCCATCAAATTATGTGACCCTATGATTAAGCTCCTCCACTCCTCTTTGGATCCTCATACTCATTCTATAGTAACGGTATTATACAGCATATGTCCTTATGGGACTGAGTTAGTTCACTCAGCATAATGCTCTCCAGTCCCTTCCATATTAGGTAGTAATTTACAAAATCATTGCTCCTGCTTGCTACATAATATCCCATTGTATGAATGTACCATAATTTCTCAATCCATTCTATTGTAGTTGGGCATTTGAGCTGTTTCCGTGTTTTCATTTTCTTTTCTAAATCGTGGCATGACTTTAACACTTTTCCTGTCTGATCCTAGGCTTTGTGTCAAATTTCTTTGTGTCTGTAATTCCTGTGGACTTAAAATTTCTTCCACTAATAGAGTTCCATGACTTCTGAGGCTATGTCATGAAAGGACATGTCACTTAAACTTAATTCTGCTGCAATGCTCTCTCACGTGTCAGACACACACCAACTATCTAGAAATCTAGATTCCTGCCAGGAGTAATGTTAAATACCACTCACGTGTATGTGCCATCTTGAGCTGTCCAGCCTGGTCTAGCTATCCCAATCTTGCTGTAATCACAAGAGATTTTAAGTAGTAACTTTCCAGTAAAAAAAAAGTCTTAGATTTCTGACTTATAAGAAGTTGAACAAAATAAAGCAATTATAGTTTTATATCCCTGAGTTTTGAAATCTTTTTTTAAGGCAGTGTTAGGGATTGAATGCACCCTGCTGGGACTCTGTTTTCAGTGGTTAAAGAATGAAAGGTCTGAAGGTAGAACTAACCATTATCTCTGCAAGAAAAAGATTTGACAATCTGCTTCTCTAAAGATTTATGCCCTTGAAAACCATATGGGGCAGTTCTATGCCATTCCATAGGGTCACAGTAGGTTGGAATTGACCTGATGACAGTGGATTTAGGGGTTTTTTTTGCTTATTATGAGCTGGATTGTATCTCCTTACTATATGTGTTGCATTCTAATCTATAGCTACAATGCTGTTAGTGATTTTTGTTACATTAATTAGACCTTGGTGAAGAAGATGGGTTCTAAATGTAATAATATCTGAATTATTTGGAGACAGGAGTAGACATAGAGCTATAGAATGCATATAGAAGACAGATGCTATGTGAGGATCATCTACAAACCCAGGAGTCAATGAACACCTGAGACGACCTACAACAAAGGCATGGACATGGCCAAGACCCTGACTTGTATTTCCACCTCAGAACTATGAAAAACGAAATTCCTCCTCTACAAAGTCATTCACTTATTTGTGGTGGTTTGGGTCATGGCAGCACTAAGACGGACTACAATAGCGGCCAAAAATTGTGTAGAAAATGTCATCAACCTATAAAGTAACTTAGATTTGATGTGGTAATAGCATCATCTGATCACTATGAAAACTGAGTCCTATGAATGCAATGTTTCATGAGTCTTCTAATATTCTCCTCACTTCTACTTGGTCAGTGAAACAGGGCCTTGAAAAAAACAAAAGCAAAAAAAAAAAGCAGACCCCCCCTCCCCATTCCCATTCCTGTCAACCACTGATGACTTTGCTATTGGTGAACAAAGAGTCAGTGTTTGCTCTATTCCTCAAGCATGATGAGAGGCTTTAAGGCAGGACCAAGCACCTCTGTCCCTGCAGGTGGGACTGTGAGCAGCAGGCTACCAGGCGGGCGGGGTGACAGTCACAGTCCCTCTTCATCAGCATGGAGGCCGCTCTGTCAGCCTCTGTCTGTACAGAAAATGGATCATTGTTGGTGGAATTCATGAGCCACCATTTGTCAATAGTGCCGCCTTTGTAGGGAGGAGGGTGAGGGTGGGGAGAAGAAATACAAATCCCATTTTTTAATCCTCTCGGGTTTAATGTCTGTTTCACTGCTGTTAAGATTTTTGAGAGATAGAGAGTGCCTGAGAAAAATATTATAGCAAAGGGAGAAACGTGTAAGTCTGTTTCCATGGCAACCTCTCCGATAAGAGTCATGGCTGTACCAAGCCTGAAGGAAAAATAGTAAGACTAAAATATGTTCAAAATAAACACTTTCAAGACTTCTGCCCCCTGTAAGTATTTAATTTTAATGTAACATGTACTTGCAGGTTGCACATATCAAAACTCTTACCATAGTTCCCCCAAGATCCCCTGTGTTTCCAGAGTCCAAAAGGAACAACTTCAGTCTGTTATTTACCAATATACTAAACTTTATTGCAAAAGTAGAGCCTAAAATGTACAATGAGATTGTACATTTAAATGTAAAATGTACAAGATCCCAGCCCCATGAAATAAGATGATTTTCCCAGTGTCATTGTTGACTCGCATGTTTACTTTTAAATCCCTAACCTGAAAATGAAGCAATAAAGATCATCTTACAGATCTGTTGCTAGCTCTGGTGGCTGTAGTTCTTAGTAAGTTGTGCTCTTAACTCAAAGGTTTTAAATCCCTGGAAGTTCAAATCCACTAGTGACTCTGAGGGGAAAAGATTGGCAGCCTTCTCCGAATCACAGCCTCTTAAATTGGACTGAGGCTACCAAGAGTTAGAACTTACACAATGGCAGTGACATTGGCTTTGGGAGTTTCATGAAGATTAATTTACAACACATTTAAAGTATAATATGTTGTGCAAACCTAAAATATATAATTAATAGTAGTAGAAGGGATATAATGGAGAGTTAATCTAATTGGTATCAAGTCAATTTTTATTCCTTACAGCCCCATGTGAGCCATAGTAGAATGGTAACCCATACAGTGTCCAAGGGATAGATTTTGGAAGAAGACAGAGAGATCTTTTGTACGAGATGCCTCTGAGTGTCATCAAGTCTCTAGCTTTCCACCGAGCATGTTAAACCTTAATACCTCCCAGGGATTCTGGATAATTCATTTTAGTAATATCATTGCTAACTAGAATTCAACTCTCCCGGATGTTTTCCACTAACATAGGTTTCCTAATATCATTTCTTTGTTATTAGCGTAAAAATTCTTACTAAGAATGCAGTACCACAGAATACGGCAACTGAATGTTGGTCTTATACCAGTTAGCTCTAGCTAATGATTGAATCAAATGATAAAGGATGGAAAAACAAAAGTACAGTAAAGTACCCAACACATGACCTTCCAGTTCCCATTCCCAGACTTTTCCCCACTCTTAACAATACATGTTTCAGCAGCTTGTTTTAAACAACATGATTGTTCTGACCCCAAAGATGCTCAATGTATTGGGATGAGGTGGGAGGCAAAAGAGGAAAAAATGAATCCTGACAAAGAAGAAAACGAAGTTGAAAATGACTATTTTAGGTCAATAGTGAAGACATAACTTTAAATATATAATTTTTGTCTCTGATAGTTTTCCACCAAAAGCCATGTAACATTGAGTTTCCAAGCATTCACGGTACAAGACTCATTTGACTCAAAACACTTAAGTGAAGTATATTTCTAAAGCATTGCTCGTGAGTGCTGCATAATATTCCATTGTGTGAATGTACCATAGTTTCTCAATCCATTCAGTTTTGGTTGGACGTTGGTCTGTTTCCATGTTCTTGTGATGGTGAATAATGCTGCAATGAATAATGCTGTACAAATCTCCATTTATGTCTCAGATCTAATTTCCTTGGGTTATATTCCTAGTAGTGGAAGATATGGGTCATACGGAGTTTCTATATTCAACCTTTTTTTTAAAAA
>NW_006399893.1:7685750-7701368 GCF_000299155.1 Elephantulus edwardii
TTAAAACCTTTGAGTTAAGAGCACAACTTACTAAGAACTACAGCCACCAGAGCTAGCAACAGATCTGTAAGATGATCTTTATTGCTTCATTTTCAACTATCAACTAGTTCCCTCTATCAACTATCAGGTCTGATACCCAACAAATCATGTGACTGAGCAACTGTTATATTCTTTGTTAATGGTGTCACATGACTTAGGGTGGACTTCGCAGTAGGTAACAATGATCAAGGCAGTGGTGCTGGTCGACAAATCAATTCTAATTCCCACTATGGCGCTCTGGTGACTTTTCAGGTAACAAGTCATGCTGCTAACCCAAAGACAGATGCTTGAATTGACCAGTTACTCTGAGGGACAAAGATGGGCAGTCTCCTTTCAGGTCATTTACAGCCTCTGCAAACCCTCTGGAGGGGCCCAATTTGATGACAGTGATTGAGTTACTGAGTTGAGTTCTCTTCTAGTTTAGAATTTAGAAGTCACATTGATTCCTTTGGGGGGAAATGACAGAGTTTTTAAAAATAATGTTATTAAACATCAACCTTAAGAGAGAAAAACTGATTGTCTATTGGCAAGATCAAGTAGTAAGTAGGAAAAATACAAAGAAGCTTATTTCTCTCCCAGTTAGTGAAGATGCACACAGTCTTCTATAAAGGTTGAAACGGCTGTAAAATATCAAGGTGGAGGTTTCAGAAGAAAACTTCAGAAAAATACAGACCTGCACTACAAGGAAAGGGTGAAGACTGAGTGTAAGTTTGGAATTCATAAGCATTTGGATGTGATGGTCTCATTTATCTTAATATACTTACTATTACCTATATAGTAAGGGAGAAAATTAATATTTATTAAATGGACAAATTGATGAGTAAGTGAAGGTCTAACTACAAAGTAAAAAAAAATTATTTTTTAAAAGAAAATATGCTGAAATTTTACATCCAGATGAGTTTTTCTTACTTCAAAGCAATCATCTTGGATTTATTCCAGCAATATCTTTGTTGCCTAGGGTGGTTTTGACTCATGTAGGAATTAATTGCATTAGGTGCACATGCTTTTACAAATCTTCCTTGGTGGGAACTTTTTAGAGTGTGGTTTATAGAAACAATCTAAATCTGTTTAAAGTGAAATTTGATGAATGATTTGAAGAATGAGGATGATAAAAGAATTTTGTTCATTAACAGTTTTAAAATTCCAAACCAACATAATCAATTTCTAATTGTGAAATACCTCTTAGTTATTTTAACTTAGGTGTTTCTTTTAAAGTTTCATTTATATTGGTTTGCTTATAAAGTTAATATACATTGTGTTAATAATATTCTTTATTCACATTTTATTTCTTGCAATCATTCCCATGTATTATGTTATATAAAATAAATCATCATTGGACTATGGCCATAATTACCCTGTCTTTTCAGATCCTCTCTGGATCTTTCCCATTTCATTAACCCCTCCTTCCACTCACCAAATCGTGAAACCCTGTGATTTTACCCCTGCCCATCCTCACCATTCTGCCTCCACCTCTTCCTCCGTTGGGTGACTATACAGGTTTTACTAGCTATCTTTCTATTTTTTACAATAATGGCCTTATGCAATATTTGCCCTTATAAGACTGAGTTATTCACTAAGCATAATGCTCTCCAGACTCTCCCAAGTAAAACAGGATCCATACCTCACACCATCCACAAAAATCAATTCAAGGTAGATCAGAGACCTGGAAGTAAAACTCAAATCCATAAATTTCATAAGACCAAGATTAGAAGACCTAGTCTATGATATAAAGAGGCTGACAAATACAGCCAGAAATGCACAATCTGGAGAGGATAAAATTGGGCCCCTCCAGAGGGTTTGCAGAGGCTGTAAATGACCTGAAAGGAGACTGCCCATCTTTGTCCCTCAGAGTAACTGGTCAATTCAAGCATCTGTCTTTGGGTTAGCAGCATGACTTGTTACCTGAAAAGTCACCAGAGCGCCATAGTGGGAATTAGAATTGATTTGTCGACCAGCACCACTGCCTTGATCATTGTTACCTACTGCGAAGTCCACCCTAAGTCATGTGACACCATTAACAAAGAATATAACAGTTGCTCAGTCACATGATTTGTTGGGTATCAGACCTGATAGTTGATAGAGGGTTTTTTTTTGGCTGACTTTCTGAAAACAGAGTGCTAACTTTTGTTCATAATCTACCTGAGTCTTCGCATTCCACTGAAACTCATTCAGCATCAAAACAATACTCAACCTTTTCCTGGCAGGCAAGCTATGGCTGTGGTATACCAGCTGGGGAAAGAGCCTGTTCCTTGTACATGAGAAGAAAAAACTCTACTCTATTACAATCACCCAGTGCCTCTGTTGAATGCTAGTCATTCATTAAGAAAAACAAAACAAAGCAAAAACCCCACTACCACCCAACTAAAACCCACTCAGAGTTGGCCCTCCAGGGGGTTTTCAGAGACTATGAACCACAGAGGAGGAGACGCCCCATATTTCTCGCATACAGGCCAGTGATTATTTCTACAAGTGATGGTCTTCGAGACCTACATTATGGTAGATCTGCCAATGTGATGATGTCCTTGATGTAGGAAAGGGTTACAGTGTGGTTCACTATTTCCTCCCAGGCTCAACAGTTGTTTTCTATCATGACATCACGTCAGCATGCTGTGCAGTGACTGTTGGCTTTAGTTGTATCCTGGCTGCTCGTATACAAATCCTTCCTCCCTTGCAGCAGCCCTGAGCTCACCTTATGGACTCCCCTTCTCTTGTATTGTCTCTGCTGGGCATCATTGTAGCTTCAATCTCTCTATTTTGTTGTTGGGTCATGATGGTGGTAAAAATTTATAACCATTTTGTAAGCATGATTTATAACCATTTTGCAAGTACAATTCAGTGGCATTAATTACATTCACCATATTGTTTAATGATCACTAGTATCTGTTTCCATTGTTAACAGCAGTCATTCTTAATAAAAGCTCTGTGCTCTCTTCCCCACCTCTAGTGTCCCTTCCCTCCCATCCACTAATATCTGCTAATGAATGATGGTCTCTACAAATTTGCTGTATTAGAAAAAGATTACCCTTTGGGAACTAATGTATTTCACTGAGTGTAAGATTTTGAAAGTTTATCCCTGCTGTGTTATGTATATCAGGACTACATTTCTCTTATGATTGAGTGATAAACCACTGATTAAAATACTATGGGCTGACAAATAAAAAACCAACTTCAAACAAATCTGTCTTGAAGGAAGTACAACCAAGGTGCTCTTTAGAGGTAACAATGATGAAACTCCTTCTCACATAGTTTGGGTATATTGGCAGGAAGGGTCAGTCTTGGAAGCAGGGGTGGGAAGGCAAGAGGTGGAAATAATCATGCTGGAAAAGGTAGATGGTCAGCAAAAGAGATGAAAATCTTCAATGAGAGCTATTGACACAGTGGCTGCACCAATGGACTTGAGCATGTAGGAGACAGCATCCTAGTTTAGCACAGGGTAAGGTTTACATCTGTTGTCCATAAGATCCCTATAGTCAATTCCACAGAACCTAACAACAACATTAAATCATTGTATGTATGTATATACCACGACAACAATATGTCATTGTATGTGCGTAAATACCACATTTTGTTTAGGTGTTGATGGACATTTTGGTTGCCTCTTCCCCCTCCCCTTTTTCTATTGTGATTAGTACAGCAATCAATCATACCATTGTTGTTTTGTTGCTGTTGTTTTTATGTGCCACGGAGTTGACTAAGACTCATAATAACCCTATGAGCAATGGCTCCGCACCCTGTCTTGTCCTGAGCCAACTTCATCATCTCTGACACACCTGCCCTACCTATTTCCACAGTCACTGTGCTAATCCATCTCTTCCAGGGTCTTCCTGTCCTGTGCTGACCCTCTACCCTTCAAAGCATGATGTCCTTCTCCGAGGACCAGTCCCTACTAGAAAGACACTGACTTCGCTCCTAGGTACATGTCCAAAAGAATTGAAAGGAAGAATTAATGTGAGCGGACTTTTCTTTTTGTATAACAGAAAGTCTTAAAAGTGTATCAATACTCTGACCTATCACATTTCATCATCACAATCCTACCTTAATTAAGAACTTTGAGCACCTACAATGTGCCCATTACAGAGCTACTCCAATGACTAAAATCTAATCTCTATGCTGTGGATTGAATTGTGCCCCTAAGAGCATGAGTTGTCAATTCTAAATCACATACCTGTGGATGAATCTTTTGTAGAAATAGAATTTTCTTTGTTATTTTAATGAGGTCCTCTCAGATTATCTTAAACCTAACCACATTTGAGATATGAAAGGAGTAGATTAAGTGCAGAGGTAAGCATGAATGAAGGACATTAGAAGTCACAAGAAGATCTCCAGGGCATGTGGAGAAGGCTGTCAGAGAAGCTGAAAAAAGAATGCTCCCCAGAGTCAACAGACAGTATCTTCCTCTGGAGATAGCACCTGAAATCAGACTTCTCACCCCCTAGATTGTGAGGAAATAAATCTGCTCCTTAAGGCCACACACAGAGGTATTGCTGTTATGGAAGCACTAGATAACTAAGATGCCCTGTCTGCCAGGAGCCTACAGTCTGGAGACTGTAGCTGAAACTAAAACAATAAACACAACATGCTAGATTACTAAATGCTTCTGAAAATAAAAAAGCTGTCAAAACAAGAGCAGTAGCTACAGGATTTCCACTACCTAAGAATTTGCCTGAGGCCTGACTCTATATTAACTCTCTTTTTTCTTAAACATTTAGGCCTGTAGTTTTTTTTAAAAGAGACAGTCTTAGGGAAATGGTAAGACACTTCAGAGGTGTTTACCTAAGTCAGCAAACTTCCAGAAGTGCTGCAATGTTCAGGAGAGTTTAAACTGCTGCTGTGACCTTGTTTTCCCCTTTCCCGGAGGCTTCAACATTCCCACCCTCATTCTTTCTTTTCCCCTGTGAAACAATTTAATCCTATATGTGCAAAAATGCTTTGTCAAGCGCCACACACCAGTAGGGCTGATGACTCCTATGAGGGATTATTCATGAACAGAGGAGCGCCTGGTTATACTCAGAGAGTGTATTAAAATGTCTTTAGCTATAAGCAGTCCCCGAATCAGCAAATTTGGAATGATCAGCTGTCAGGTGGTATAGAATGCTGGCTAATTGGGGGAGCAAGATAAATCTGATTCAGATGGGCACCAGGGCTGAGATTGTTTCTAAAAAGGAAAGCATGTTGGCTCTCCCATATTGTTCTCAGTCGAGTCTGCAACAAAGAGGGATGTCGTGTGCAGGGATGTTTTCAGCAAACAGGAAAATAGGCAATGCTGGACATCTGAGATTCTGCAGATCAGAATAAAAGAGAAGCATGAAACTGAGAAACCTCCTCCCTGTAACCAGGGACAACTAGAGAAAGGTAAGGGCATCCCCCTGCTCGAAGCAGAGAGTGCTGTTGTTATTAGGTACTGCTGAGTCAAGTCAGCTCCATAGCTGACCCTCTAGCGGATTTTCAGAGGCAGTGACTCATCCTGGAGGAGACTGCCCATCTTTCTCCCACAGAACAGCTGGTGGACTTGAACCAGGTACCTTTGTGTTAGCAGCACACTTTCTTACCACTAAGACCTTTCCATAGTACTGAGAAACAAAGAAGTCAGTCTAGATAGAGACTAAGGTGTGCCTAAATCAGGCCATGGTCCTTGCAATTAGTTGATATGCCTCAGAAAGCTGGACAGTGAATAAGGATGACAAAAGAAGAATTAATGCCTTTGAGCTGTGGTGCTGGAGAAGAATATTGATCATATTGTGAATTGCCAAGAAAACAAATGAGTCTGGCTTGGAGAGGGTGAAACCAAGTTTCTCCTTAGAAGGTAGGATTTTGATGCTTGATCTCATAATTTGGACATGTGGCCAGGAGGGACCAGTCCTTGGAGAAGAAGGGCATCATACTCTGAAGGGTAGAGTGACAGTGCTGGAGAGAAAGACCTGAATGAGATGAGTTACACAGTAACTAGGGTTAAAGGGTAGGTATGTTAGCATCAGTGAGACTGGCTCAGGACAGTGCAGGCTTCAGAGCTCCGTACATAGGGGTCATTATGAGTTGCAGATGACTCAATGGCATATAACGACAACCATAAGCCACCAGAGCTCTCTGGAAAGTTGTAGGGACCCCCTTATATAGTGGCTTATGCAGTTTGGTTTGAAACTCAAAGAACAGGAGGACAACTCAAGCAATGGTCATATTACTTGGCAAGAACACTGATTCTGAGGGAGAGTGCAGGATTTGCACAGTTAAAAAGTGGAAGAAACAGAATTGAAACCCTTGTGCAGCTTATTTGGAAATCCATGCTCTTCAATACTATAATTATTGCTGTTGTGTACCATCAAGTTGGAACTGACTGATGGCTAATCCTCCAACAGATCTTCAGAGACAGTGAATCAATCACACAGAAGATTGTCCATCCTTCTCCTTCAAAGCAACTGGTAGATTTGAACCACATGCCTTTGGGATTGCAGCCTAGTTTTTTTACCTTTAAACTCATATGTTTAAAAGAAGGAGGAGAAAAAAAAAACCAAGAAGAGAGAAAGGAAACTTTTAGATGCATGTAATAAAGGGAAAAATACCTGTAATAGTTAGAAACGAGGGTCCCTGGGTACCTAGCCCACTGCTATTCACGCTATCCCAGCCCATGTTCAGTGCAAGAGAACCAGACAGACATTGGGGAGGAAGAGCGGACACAGGAGGAAGAAGCATGCATTGTTTATTGTTTGTGCTCATGACTCGTTCGTGGGGGAGAGAAGGCCAAGCTACCTGACACCAGCAGGAAAAGTAGGCTTCTTGTCAAGAACGTCTGTGATGACAGACAGGCTTAGCAACTGCAAACAGTGAAAACTTTGTTATCCAAAGCATGAAGTAATGAAGGAATTCCATCTGTTCACTCATACTTCTCCAGGTGGTCACTGTTCCCTTGCCTGTCTCTCCCTCAGTGGACCCCAGGGGCATCATTCCATGGGTCTGATAAACAAGCTTTAATGATACTTCATTAGTCGTGTACTCCAAAGTTGCAATGGCTTATGAAGACAGCTTTATGAAGTGGCTCAGATTGTGAAAAAATAAGTTTGACATTATTTCTTCTCTGGCTTGAGGACCTACCTGCCAAGCATGTGAGCCTCTAGTATGAAGACATGGTCTCTGCACAGAGCTGGACTTGCAGATATTTCCAAAATGCTAGTGAAGTTAGATGAGATTGTGCTCAACTTCAAGGTCTCATATTGTCAAAGATTCTAGCTGGAGTCTCTGGAATGTTTGCCTCACTGCTTAGTGTTTATGGAAGCATGAAGGTGGTATCGCCATCAGTCGGGATGGAGCAAACACACTGTCCTTGTCCTCTCTTTGCAAAGGAACCTTGGAAACCATCCCTCCCCACATTCAGCCGAGGGAGTAATGACTCCATCCTTAAAGATAAAGAACATCTTGCACCTCTCTGTTCCTAAATCTAGCAGAGTATTTGTCAGGTGTATGCTCTGAAATAGAGCAGTCTGGTGAGTGGGAAAGAGTCCTGGAATATTCCCCCTACCCTCCCAAGCTGACAACAACCAAAGTGAGTCATCAGAAAAGTTACTTTGATCATCAGCTTCCTCATTAGAAATTCGGAAGAATGGGTGTAGAGTGGAGATCTCAAACTGGTGGCCCTCGAGCCACATCTGACTCAGGCCTGCTCTGTGCGGCCTGCACCATGTCACATTGGCCCTTTTGTCATAGGAGCTCTGTAGCTGGTTGTGGTTTATCTCCGGGGTTAGTCGCTTTTAAAGTTCCACCGCTAACAGTGCTGCTCGGTTTCCCCAAGTGACAAGCAAACAAGGCAGCAGCATGGTGCTCTTGTTTCAATCTCTTTCCCATCTTTGTGACCTTCTTTTTCAGTCTCCTTTGAAGCTACCCCTTTTCTACTCATCCCCTAAATGCTTAGTTCCGTGAGGTCCTCCTCAGCCCAGTCTACACTCTCCCCTCTCTGGACAATTACTTACACTCTAAAGGCTTCTGGGGTTTAAATGGTCTTTGCTTTCCAGCCTGCATTTTCATCTTGTATCTGCTCTTTGGTCAAAGCCTTGGGGGAGTACAATTTCTTAATAGGCTCAGGTACTAATCACCAAGATGACTCTCTGAGTCCAAGAAGAGGCACCTGGAGCAGAAATCCAGCAATCTACCACCATTCTCCTCTGACGCAGAAGGAACAGTCATGAGTCAGAATCAATCTGGCAATCTTGGCTAATCTACTCCTTATCCCAGGGCAAGAATAGTCATGTTTTGTTGTTGTTCATTTGTTTTTTTACATGAGCATCTCTACTTGTTCTCATTATGTGCCCTCAAGTCAAGCTCACCACTATTGATAGTGACCCTATTCACAAGAGCTCTGAACTATGCCCTATCCTGTGCCAATCTCCCTGGCTCTGGCACGCCTACCCTCATTACCCCAGTTACTGTGTCAATCCAACTCATCTGGAGTCTTCCTCCCCTGAGCTGCCCTTCCACCCTTTCAAGCATGATATCCTTATCCAAGGACTGGTCTGTCCTGGTAACATGCCCAAAGTATGTGTGACAGGCTTCTCAGTACTCTGGAAAGGCCACTGACAGCAGATTTACCTAAGGCAATTCACCTTTTGATTTCCTGACTTCTGGTGCCAAAGTGTTGACAGTGGAGCCAAGCAAGCTGTAATTGTTAACAACCTCAAACTCTTCTCCATTCATCATGGGGCTGCCAATCAGCCCAGTGGTGAGAATCTTTGTCTTCTCGATGTTGAGCTTCAATCTATATTGAAGACTACAGTCATTGATCTTCTGCTGCATGTTGTTGTTGTTGTTATGTGCTGTCGAGTCCTTTGCGACTCATAGCAACCCTACATACAACAGCCCTAAACCCTTCTCTATCCTGTGCCAATCACACTGCCTCTGACATACCCATCCCAATTACCCCAGTCACTGAATCAATCCACCTTATAGAGGGTCTTCCCCTCTTGCACCTTCCCTCCACCCTCCCAAGCATGATGTCCCTCTCCAAGGACCTGTCCCTCCTTACAACATGTCCAGAGTAAGTCAGACAAAGCCCTAAAATCCTTGCCTCCAAGGAGCAGCCTTGTTTAACCCTCTCCAGGATGAATCTGTTTGTTTTCTTGGCGGTACTTTCAATACTTTTCTCCAGCACCACAGCTCAAAGGCATCAATTCTCCTTCTATCCTTCCTGGTCATTGTCCAACTCTCTAATGCACAACAAGTGACTGCAAAGACCATAGCCTGTATCAGATACTCCTTGGTCTCCAGAGTGACACCATTGCTCTTCAGTACCCTGGAGAGGTCCCTAACAGCAGACTTTCCCATTGCAATATGTTTTTTTATTTCCTAGCTACTAGTGCTAAGAGTGTTGACCGTGGAGCCAAGAAGACTAAATTTGTTAACAATCTCAATCTCTCTTCACCATCCATCCTGTTGCTTCCATTGGTCCAGTGTTAAGAATCTCTGTCTTCTTGACTCTGATCCTCAATCCATGCTGAAGGCTGCAGTCCTTGACCCTCTGCAGCAAGCATTTCACATCCTCCTCAGTTTCAGCAAGCAGGGTTGTGTCATCTACATAACACAGATTGTTAATAGATCTTCCACCAAACCTGACGCCACACTTCTCCTCATAGAGCCCAGCCTCCCACATAATCTGTTCTGCATAGTGGTTGAAAAAGTATGGAGATAGGACACATCCCTGCTGTATACCCTTCCCAGTTTTGAACCATGCAGTGTTTCCCTGCTCTGTTCTGATGACTGACTCTTGGTCCAAGTACAGGTTTCACATTAGCACGATCAATTATTCTGGGATTCCCATTCTTCTCAGAGTCAGCCACAGTTTGTTATGATCCACACAGTCAAACGCCTTTCTTCTGGTTTCAGCTAAGATCCATCTAACATCAGCTACATTATGTTGCCCAGTCCTGTTCCATCTTCACAGTCATTGGAATATTTGAGTCCATTTTAGTGGCTATTGTTTCAATCCATCTCATTTAGATTTCTCCAATGACTTTCTACTTTATCAAACATCAATCACTTTTCTAGTGATTCTTCTTTTCTGTGTCCAAATTAGGTGGATTTAAACCTCTCTAAGAGAACTTTTGTGGCTTAGTGGTAAGAAGCTGCGCTATAACCTCAAAGGCATGCAGTCTGAATCCACCAACTCCTCTGGAGAAGGATGGACAATTTCTGCCTAGTTGATTTATGACTTCTGAAATCCCACAGGAGGGTCAGCTATGAATTGCTTCTGATTTGATGGCACATAGCAACAATAAACCTCTCCAAAGTGCTGAGGAGCAACGATGTCAGTTTAAAGACTAAGGTGCACCTGATTACACCATTGGTCTTTTCAATTACTCGCTGAACATCTGAAAGTTGGACAATGAGTAGAAATGACAGAAAAAAAAAATTATGACTTTGAATTGTGGTGTTGGAGAAGAGTGCATGGACTGCCAAAAGAGTAAACATGTATCTTAGAGAAAGTGCAATAGGGGCATTCTTTAGAGTTGAGGATGACAAAGCTTTATCTTGCATAATTTGGGCATGTTGTTAGGAGGGGCAGTCCTTCAAAAAGAACATTATGTACAGCCAGTAATGTACAATCTAAAGAAGATTAAGTCGATGAATGGGACCTTCTAAAGATTAAATCCCTGTGTTCATCAAAAACTTTTTCCAACAGGGTGAAAAGAAAACCTACTGACTGGGAACAACCATTTGGCAATACCATCTCAGATAAGAGTCTCATAACAAAAGTTTATAGAACACTCCTGATAACCCAATTACAAAATGGACAAAAGACATGGACAGAATTTTCACAGAGGAAGATATTCAAATGACCAACAGACATATGAAGAAATGCAAAAAGCCCAGATCTCCAGCCATGAACAAATAGATTGAGAAGTTGTGGTACACTCATAGAGTGGAATACTACACAGCACACAGGAGCAATCATTTTGTAAATCACTATCTAACTTGGGAGCAACTAGAGAGTCTTATGCTGAGTGAACTAACTCAGTCCCACAAGGACAAATACTGTATAAAAGGATTATAGTAGAATGAGTATAAGGATCCAAGACTGGGGCGAAGGGTAGAAACAGAGGGGTGAAGATAGGAGCAGGGTGTTAATCATAGGGTTGCACAAATTCAATGGGTGGGTGGGGTGAAGGAAATTGGAAAGGTCTTTTGTGGAAAAACAATGTATTCAAACTTTGTAAACAAATCAGAGTAATATAAAAAAGTTTTAAAAAAGAGCATTAAGCTTGCAAAGGTCAGTGAAAGTGAGGAAGATCCTCAATGAGATAGTCACACAGTGACTGTAATAATGTTTCAATTATATCAGGAATGATGGGGATGTCAGGATAGAGCAATGATCAGATTTGTTGTTCACAGAGCCCACTATGAGTCATGTTCAACCTGATGGCACCTAACAACAACAAAATCCCATCAGATTTACTTGCCAAGAACATTCTGGTTGCATTATTCTAAGACTGATTTCTTTGTTCTTTTGACAGTCCACAGCATAGTCAATATTCTTCTCCAACACCAGAGTTCAAACACATCCATTCTTCTCCTCTATTTTCTTTATGAAATTCTATAAATCACAACAGAATATATCATACCTGACCCAGTATGTAACTGTTGAATAAGAAAAACAAATTAAAGGCAGGTTCTTTCTCCTAGAAATGCATAACTAACCTCTGAGCTTGTCTCCATTCCCACCCCACCCCCTGTGCTCAACACATAAATCAGTGATCTGCCATGATACATTCTTTTCCAGTTATTATCAAGTGACATCATTTGTGCACTAAAGCAGAAACTTGTCTATGTGGATTTTCTTGCACTGAAGTCATTGCCTCTATAATAACATGCTGACGACTAAAAGAGAAACGTTTAGCTAGAAAGGAAATAAAAGTTTACCATTTAACTCAGCAATAAGTAAGCTTGATAGAAGTGACTTGAATTCCACAAGAATTTAGACCCCTCTTGCGGGGAATGCTTTCTCAAGTCCTGTCAGCATGCACAGTGCATTGCTGGTGAGACGAAAGGTTGACCAGACGCATGTTCACAGAGGGCGCCCCTCTCACTCTCTTACCTTCACTTTTTGTCCCCTTAACATTCAATAGTACGTAACAGGGTGGGTGCTGTGCTTTGTGTGCCTGATGATACATTTGCAATTCACCCACATCCTTAACTTAACCTTGGCTACAAGACTAGGTGGTGGAGGAGAAGATTAATGAGACAATTACTTTTACAAGGAATATAAACAGCTTGAGTTGGCTGTGTTAACAGCAGCCATGACATTTGCTGCTCCTTAGCATCAAGATTTTGCTCCTTGAATTCTGAGCAGTGGAAAGTCAATGCAACCTGTTCTATGGGAGTAATCCTTTATAATTGAGAAAAGTAAATTAAGATGTGGCTTGATATCATTAAAACAAACATGGTTAACATTGTAGTCTCTTGAAATCCAGAAGGGGAGTCCAGGGAAAACACATTCAAGAACATCCTAGCGCCACCAATTGTTAGCTCTGGTACTTGAACAAGACATTTAACAGCTCAAAGACTCCGTTTTCTCTTCTGTAGAACAGAAGTACTTACTCATGGGAAGAAAAGAGGAAAATATATATTTCATGTAAAAACCAGCTGTGGCCACTTTTGTATAATTTGGAGTAGCTGGATGGCAGTCTGAGGAGAAAGCTCTTTGTCTCAGAAAATGACTTAAAATACCATCCTTTTTATAAAAGACAAACAGCTATGGAGCATCATATAGAAAGGGAAGGTGTGGGAGAACGTGAGAGAGAAGGTGTTCTGCAAATTACAGAGCAAAGAGATTAGGAGTCATCAGAACCAAGAGAAGAGAAAGATGCGGAACATTCAGACATTGGAAAGGTGCTGAATAAGAAATCCCCTGTGGTGAAAAGTGCTTAGTTGATGTGTGTGAATATGGACCTCTGAATGGGATTTGAAGTGGTTTTCTACCTGTGGTGTAATTACCTTCCATTTCCCCCAAAATTTCAATAAATGTATGCAACACACAATCTCCTGGCGTGAGTAGAGAACTGTCAGGTTGTAGACAGGACAACAGGTAAAGGGGACACCGGCAATATTCAGGATCAGGCTGCAGCATGATGCGGGAAGCAGCAAGGGTTTGGTAAGCACCCCTTAAAATGAAAGAGCTGCCATTGAGTCTATTTCAATGCAAAAGAACTCCATTTGTTTCAGAGTAAAACTGCGTCATAGGGTATTCATGGTTGGAACCTTCCAGAAGTAGATTTCCAGACCATTCTTCTAAGGTGGACCCGAACCACTAAACTTTCAGTTACCAATCACTCAGAAATTGTTACACTTTCTAACAAAGTTCTAAAAGATAGCACATTGACTTTCTGATCCTATCCCCAAGGCTGTCATTCTGGAAATTCAAAGAACCTGTTTCACAATGTGTTGGGGGTCTTTTGCCCTCTTGCTAGGGTATTCAAGTGTAAGATAATAACGTCAGAAGTCTGCAAGACCTGACATTGAAGAAGAGATTTGAAAGTAATTAGCAAAGAGCTTACAAAATAAAGAACTAATGTGATATTGAATAGTACTGGATAGCCCATGGACTGTCAAAAGAACAAAGAGATAGGTTTTGGAAAAAGTGCAACCAAGAGTGTTTCTTGGAGGCAAAGATGGCAAAGCTTGTATCACATACTTCAAGCATGTTGCTATGTTGTTGTTGTTGTTGTTAAGTATCGTTGAGTCATTTGTGACTCATAGCAACTCCTGTATACAATAGCCCTGAACCCTGCTCTATCCTGTGCCAGCTTCATGGTCTCCGACACACCTACCCCATTACTCTAGTCACTGAATCAATCCATCTTGTCCAAGGTCTTCCCCTCCTGCACTGTTCTCCACTCCTCCGAAACAGGATGTCCCTCTCCAAGAAGTGTCTCTCCTTGTAACATGCCCAAAGTATTTCAGATGGAGCTTCAGAATCCTTACCTCCAAGGAGCAGCCTAGTTTCACCCTCTCCAGGTCAAACCTGTGAAACAGAAGAGTAGTTAGCATCCCCTCAGAAGCAGACATCATCCCAGCTGACTAAGCCTCTGAAAGGCAACACAATCACTCTGATCGTTCCACTTCCACGCTCTGCTTCCCAGAATGTAGAGAAATGTTACTACAGAAGAGGGAACTCTGGTGGGTAAGGACTTGAATTGCCAATCAAAAGGGAGTTGGATTGAATCCTCTAGCTGCTTTGCAAGAGAAGATGAACAATCTCCTCTTTCATGGTTTCTGTTGTTGTTAGGTGTTGTCAAGTTGAGAATGCCCCATAATGACCCTATTAACAACAGGTCTGAGCCCTGTCCTGTCCTATCCTGTGCCATCCTCCCACTTACTGACACCTTAGAGCTCATTGTGGCAGCTACCATGTCCATTCACCTGGTTGAAGGTCTTCCTCTCTTTAGCTGACCCTCCATCCTTTCAAGCAGCGTGCCCCTCTCCAAGGAATAGCTCCTTCTAGCAACATGCACGAAGTATGTGAGATGAAGTCTCATCATCTTTACCACCGAAGAGCACTGGCTGCACCCTGTCCAAGATGTATTTGTTTGTTCCATTTGTTTGTTCAGTGCTCTTTTCCACCACCACAGCTCAAAGGCATCAGTACTTCTTCTGTCATCCTTATTCATTGTTCAGCTCTCAGATGCATAGCAAGTGATTGGAAAAGAGTCATATGTACCTTAGCTCTCAAACTGACATCTTCACTCATCAATAATTTGGAGGGGCCCTTAACTACAGACTTTCGTAATGCAATATGTCTCCTGGTTTCTTGACTGCTAGTACCAAGGGTGTTAATTGTGAATCCAAGTAACATAAAATTGTTAACAGTTTCAATCTTTCCCCATCTCTAATGATGCTGCTTATTGGTCCAGTGGTAAGAATCTGTTTTCTTGACATGGAGATGCACTTTTTAAGGATTATGTGATTTATAGCATCTGAAAACCCAATGGAGGGTCAGCTGAGTTGGGTTTGATTCAATGGCATCTAACAGCAAGCTCCAAAGGGAACAAAGAGAAGATTAATCAATGGAAGGGCCCCTAGGAAGAATATGTTAGAAAGAACTAGAGTCTATGTTTCAAGATGAGACAGCTTCCAGCTCTCGAAGCAGATCTGAAGCAATCTATTGCATGCTGATGAAATAAAAATGAGAGCACCAGCTCTACCCTCCTGCCCAGAGAAGATCCAAAAACCCACTGCAAATGGGCATAGTAAGGGAGATAAGGGCAACTGGGCTTCCCAGTAAAATGGCCCCATAGCCACAAAATGCTATTCTTTTATAACTTTAAAATATATCATGGTTTACACTGTTCTTTTTTGTTATTATTTTTTTAAAATACTGATTTATTTACAAAGTTCAAATACATTGTTTTCACACAAGATACTTTCCACTTCCTTCACCCCATCCTCCCATCAAATTTTGCAACCCTATGATTAACACTCCACCACCCTCCTCTGCCCATCTTCACCCCTATTTCCTTCAAAGCAGCTTGAACTTCTTCCTTCATCACCATAGGCTCTTTCTCATATGTTGTTTCATGAAATTCTTCTGTGTCTGCCAATTCC
>NW_006399893.1:7702413-7703646 GCF_000299155.1 Elephantulus edwardii
GGAGGCAAGGATTCTGAGACTCTGTCTAACATACTTTGGACATGTTGTAAGGAGGGACCAGTCCTTGGAGAGGGACATCATGCTTGGGAGGGTGGAGGTATGGTGCAAGAAGGGAAGACCCTCTATGAGGTGGATTTATTCAGTGACTGATACAGGTCATAGTCTTTGCAGTTACTTACCATGTATCAGAGAGCTGGACAATAACGAAGGATGACAGAAGGAAAATCAGTTCCTTTGAGTTGTGGTGCTGGAGAAGAGTGCTGAACATACTATGAACTGCCAGGAAAACAAAAGGTCTATCCTGGAGAGGGTAAAACAAGCTACTCCCTGGAGGCAAGCATTCCAAAGCTCCATTTCACATACACACGTCACCAGGAGTGACCAGTCCTTGGAGGACATCATGCTTTGAAGTGTGGAGGGACAGTGCTGGAGAGGAAGACCTAGAATGAGGTGGATTGACTGAATGACTGAAGAAATGGGACTAGGTCTGTAGGGGATGATTAGATTTGCTCAAGATAGGGTGAGATTCAGAGCTATTGTACATAGAATTGAAGGTGACTCAATGGCACATAACAACAACAACAAATGCTCTTCTCTGTCAGTTTGTTGTATTAAAGGGGTGATTTGTATGAAGTGGCTTATTTTATTTTGTGTTACATTTTAGTTTACATCTTTTTTTATTTACATTTTGGGAAAAAATGTCATATTTCATATGAAATAAAGATTTACATGGAAATTTCATATAGAACACCGCTTTTTTTGCCTTTTAAAAAATATTCAAAACCACCTCAAACTCATTGATGGTGAGTCAGTACAGACTCATAATTGACCTCCCCCAATCCCTCCCTTGAGCAGTAACATTTCACATCTTTCTACCAATGAGTGAATTCAAATCCCCAGAGAGGGGTCACGATTGGCTTAACAATCTTTCTTGGGAAGTACTGGTCCATTTTTAATCCTTTCCTGATTAAATCAAAACTGCAATGAACAATGCTCAGAGATAAGGTTTTTTTATATGCAAAAGTACCCATTTTAAGAGTTGCTGATCTGGACGCAGCGCGAGGAAATTAAAAAGTTTCTTGAAACTAATGACAATGAAAACACCACTTGCCAAAACCTCTGGGAAGCAGCCAAAGCAGTATCAGAGATCAACTTATAGCAATAAGCAAACACATCAAAAGACAGGAAAAACAGACTATTGACTCTCTAACCCAATATCTCCAGCAAATTGAA
>NW_006399893.1:7719716-7739104 GCF_000299155.1 Elephantulus edwardii
ACCTTTATCTTGTTGTGGTGCTCAAGTATTTAATAAATTCTGGATATAAGTCCCTTATCTGATATGTTATTACCGAATACTTTTTCCCAGTCAGTGGCCTCCCTTTTTACCCTGTTGGAGAAGTTTTTGCGCAGCAGACAGTCAGTGTTTATTACATCTCAACAACAGCAACAGCAAAAAATTCTCACCATTGGACCAATAGGAAACATGATAGGCAGAGAAAAGATAGATGGTGTTGGCAATTTCATTTTACTTGAATCCACAATCAACATCCACGGTAGCAATGGTCAAGAAATCAAAAGACATGTTTCATTGGGAAAACCTGCTGTCAAGGACATCTCCGGAGTGTTAAAGAGCAAAAAAGAATTTGAAGTGTTGAAAGACTAAGGTACATCTGATCCAAGTCATGATCTTTTCAATTACATCCTATTCATCTGAAAGTGGGACAAGGAATCGGGATGACAGAGGAAGACTCAGTGCCTTTGAACTGTGATATTGGGGAAGAATACTGGATATCCTAATGGAGTGCCAGGAGAACAAACAAGTGTGTCTTGAATGAATTGTTCAGTACTCTTTAGAGGCAAGGATAATGAAACCTGGTCTCATATATTTTGGCTAAATTGTTAAGGAAAATTGTATAATGTCAGAGATACTAGACTAGGAAAGGTAGCCAGTTAGAGGAAGACTTTCAATGAGAAAGGTTGACATGGTGATTTTAACAAAGGATTTGAGTATATCAAAGATGATAATATGGTAAAGAATAGGACAAGGTTCAGATCTGTTTTTCAAAACATGGTTATGAGTTATAGTTGACTTGATGACACTTAACAGCAATAAAAATAACAACAATATGTTCTCGGCGAGCTCTGGTGGCCTACTGGCAAGAAGCTGCACTGCAACCCCAGAGATGTGAGGTTCGAATCCACCAGATGCTCTGCTGAAGAAGGAGGGACAATCTCCTCCTGTGTCAGTCAGATCTGATTTGACGGTACACACATTAAAAAAAAATAAAATAAACGTAACAAAAAAAATTTAAAAAAATAAAATAACAATATGTTCTCATGGGACTTCATGGCCTCTAAAACCAAGGACATGCAAAGTACATAGTCTGAGATGAGAAGTCAGGTGACTTGGAAGTAGCGAAAGGAAAAGCACAAATGCCCAGTGCAATATGGCTTTTGATTTCTGGCTTCCTGCTTCCACGGGTGTTGTTTGTGCATACAAGTAAAAGAAAATTACCAAAAACTTTGATTGTTTCTCCATCTATTATGATGTTGCCTATTAGTCCAGTTGTGAGAATTTTTTATTTCCTTGCTATTGAGATATAATCCATACTGAAGGCTACATAGTCTTTGATCTCCTTCAGTAAGTGCTTCAAGCTCTTCACTTGCATTAAGCAAGGTTGTGTCATCTGCATATCACAGACTGTTAATGAGTCTGTCCCCAATACAAACGAAATTTCTTCCTACATATGGTCCAGGTCCTTGGATTATCAGCACATTGTCTGAATTAATTAGTTACAGTGAAAGGATGAGACTCTAACCCACACTTTCTTTAGTGTTAAATTATGCAGCATTTTCTTACTCTTTTTGAATTACATTTCATGGGTTTTTTATAAAGAATGCCATATGAGCACAGTTCAGTGTTCTTTGATTCTAATTTCTATCAATGTTATTATTATCCATACAGTCAAATATTTTGACATAATCAAGAAAACAAAAGTAAATATCTTTCTGGTATTCTCTTTTCAGGTAAAATACATCTGCCATCAGTAATGATATTCCTTGTTCCAAATCTCTTCTGAAAATAACAAACTTTTTGTAGTTCTCTGTTAATGTACTGTTTTAGACTTTTTTTAATCATAAACATGTTTATTTACTAACTATAAGGATGGAAACTACTTAAGCCACCACCAATGAATGCAGAGAAAAACTATGATACATTCACACATTAGGATATTGTGTTGAATATGTAGATTGTTTTGATAGAATTATCATTTTCACAATATTGAGTCTTCCTAAGGAAATAACAAAAAATAAGGCCCCAGGAATAGATGGTATACCAATTGAAGTATTTCAGATAACAGATGGCCAAGAAATCTGGAGAACAACCACTTGGCCAACTGACTGGAAGAGATCAATATTTGTTCCCATTCCAAAGAAAGATGACCCAACTGAGTGTGGAAACTACAGAACAGTGTCATTGATTTCACATGCAAGCAAGATTCTACTGAAGATTATCCAAAAACAATTAGAACAACACATCAGCAGAGAACTGCCGGAAGTCCAGGCTGGGTTTAGAAGGGATCGTGGTACTAGGGATATTGTTGCTGATGTTAGATGGATCTTGGCTGAAAGCAGAGAATACCAGAAGAATGTCTATCTGTGTTTCATTGATTATGCAAAGGCCTTTGACCGTGTGGATCATAACAAACTGTGGCTGACTCTGAGAAGAATGGGAATCCCAGAACATTTAATTGTGCTAATGCAAAACCTATACTTGGACCAAGAGGCAGTCGTCAGAACAGAGCAGGGTAACACTGCATGGTTCAAAATTGGGAAGGGTGTACGCCAGGGATGCATCCTGTCTCCATACCTTTTCAACATGTATGCAGAGCAGATTATCTGAGAGGCTGGGCTCTATGAGGAGAATTGTGGCATCAGGATTGGTGGAAGATCTATTAACAATCTGCGTTATGCAGATGACACAACCCTGCTTGCTGAAACTGAGGAGGACCTCATGCACTTGCTGCAGAGGGTCAAGGACTGCAGCCTTCAGTATGGACTGAGGCTCAATGTCAAGAAGACAAAGATTCTCGCCACCGGACCAATTGGCAGCGTCAGGATCGATGGCGAAGAGACTGAGAGTGTTCACAGCTTCAGTTTGCTCGGCTCCACAGTCAACACTCTTGGCACCAGCAGTCAGGAAATCAAAAAGCGTATTGCGATGGGAAAGTCTGCTGTTAGGGACCTCTCAAACGTACTCAGTAGCAACGGTGTCTCTCTGGAGACTAAGGTGCGCCTGATACAGGCCATGGTCTTTGCAATCGCTTGTTATGCATCAGAGAGTTGGACAATGACTAGGGAGGACAGAAGGAGAGTGGATGCTTTTGAGCTGTGGTGCTGGAGAAGAGTACTGAATGTACCATGGACTGCCAGGAAAACAAACAGATTCATCTTGGAGAGGATTAAACCAAGTTACTCCTTGAAGGCAAGGATTCTGGGGCTTCGTCTGACATACTTTGGACATGTTTCCAGGATGTACGGGTCCTTGGAGAGGGACATCAGGCTTGGGAGGGTGGAGGGACAGCGCAGGAGGGGAAGACCCTCTATGAGATGGATTGATTCGGTGACTGGAGTAATAGGGATGGGTGTGTCAGAGGCAGTGCTGTTTGGCGCAGGATAGAGCAGGATTTAGGGCTGTTGTGCATAGGGTCGCTATGAGTCGCAAACTACTCGATGGCACATAACAACAAACAACATCCATAAACAGGGCACATTTTTCCATTTCTTTAGGTCTTTTACTGTGTTTTGCAGAAATGCTCTGTAGTTTTCATGAATAGGTCTTTTGTATCTCTAGTTATTTTCACTCCCAAGCATCTCAATGCTTTCTTGATTTCCTTCTCTGAGTTCTCTTTTTACTGTAGAGGAATCCCACTGAGTTTTGAATATTGGTATTATATTCTGCCACTCTACTAAATTGGCCTACTAACTCTAGCAGGTTTTTTGTTGAGTCTTTGAGGTTTTCTTTGTACACTATCGTATCATCTGCATGTAACGATAGTTTAATCATCTCTTTGCTGATATGGCACACTATAGAACATTATATGAAAAACAGTGAACTCATAAAAGATTACACAACAGAGGTGAGCCTGGAAAACATTATTCTGAGTGAAATATCCCAGTTACAAAAGGACAAATACTGCATAACACCACTGTAATAAAATAGGACTGACTTGGGGGTTGGGGAAAGAATTGAAAAAGATAATGAGCATTGCATTGGAACAGATGAGAGGAAGAACAGTGTGAAAGGAATATATGATAAGGCATTATATGTATGACAACAATCTTGAACAACAAAGAGGTACATCACAAAGTGACCTGGAAGAAGGGGGAGAGAGGAAAATGTGCAAAAATGAATGAATAAAAATGTTAAAAAGTAAACTAACACTTCGAAATAGCTACACGTAAAATGTGGCAGAAAGAATTAATACAGTAGTGTATTAAAAAACAAAAAGGAAGAAGCAGCCACCTATGGAAATAGGCTCATTGAACTGAGATTTTCATTCTCACAACTAATTACTTTCCAAAGTAAAGATGAAATTTTATTTTCTTTTTTTCATAGGTCTGAGTACAGATGACATTGTTCATAACACATTCCACCATGAATTTCCCATCTTCCAATTCTCTGGTTAGTGTGTTTTCCTTCCCGCTTATGCCTGGCATTGAACCAAAGCACACTCTGTAAAGGTGCAGACGCTCTGAATTTTTCTGCCATCGTCCATAGTTTCTTCAAACTTTCCTCACAGGTTACAAGAAAACTATGTCATTTTCAAAGTGTCTTTAGTTTTCACAGTGAAACCTTTGTCAATAGAAGTGATGATACAATGTGGCTTGGTCATTGCACACATTTTCCACAGAGCCATTTCCACCCCTATTACCTTCATGTGCTCCTCAAACCACTGCTGATGGCCTAGCTCCGTCCTTCTACCAGCTGCTGAATGGTGGCCATGGTGGGTGTACACTAGCATGTATGATAACTTTTTCTAAGAACTAGCCCCTCCTGACAACATGTCCAAAATATGTGAGATGAAGTTTCAGCATCTCTGACTCTAAGAAGCATGTTGGTTGCATTTTCTTCAAGGCAGATTTGTTTGTTCTTTTGACAGATCACGGGCTATTCAGCATCATTCTTCTACACCACAATGCAAAGTCACAAATTTTTTTCTGTCATCCTTATTAATTGTCCAACTTTCAGATGCATAGGAAGTAACTTAAAATATCATGACATGGATTAAGCACAAAAAATCCACAACATGCTTGAATCTGGAATGCGAAAAATGGAAACAAAGAAGGAGTGACGTCTGGAAAATACAGACTTGGTGACTAAAATGAGGCTGGAGACCAAAAGATTGAATTTTTATACAATCAATGACTCAATTTTTGCAAATGCTTTAAACACACATAAACATAATCCCACACCCACACACCCATTCCACAAAGGATGCTGACAATAAGTTATACTTAATCAGAAAGTTTCTGGGGGTAAAACTACTTGATAAAAATAGATGGTTCAAACCATACAGTAGGATCATAGAAGTGAGGTCTAGTGATCTATCTGCATAAAGATGAACCAAAAATCCAACCCCACTACTACTAACTCAGTTCTGATTGATAATAACTCTGTAAGATTTTGTAAAGATTGCATAGATCTACACCATAAAGCTTCCAGAGCAGTACATTTTTCTAGAAGCAGACTGCTTCATCTTATAAGCCCTGTCTTACGGTCTTTCTGTTTGTTTTGCCTACGTTGAGTTCTACTCCTCTGCTGGGGCTGTCCAGTGGCCTGATGATGTCATATCTTTGCAGAATAGTGAGAACACAGAACTTTCACCTACAGGAGGAAAGCTAGCCGTACAAAGCAGCAGACATAGAGAGCGAGGGGAGATAACTTATAGAAGTAAGACCCTTGCCCCCAGGAAGTCTTTGTGACCACAAGACAAGATTGAGCTGGAAGACTGGAGCCAAAAGGCACACTTTACCATCTTGTCATGGCCAGTACCTCGATCAAGTTTAAGATCTTGACCCTCTGACAACTCTCCTATAAAAATGATCCCAATCTGTATTGTCTCACATACAAGCCATGCAAAACTCAAAACCTCAGACTTCCTGCTGTGACATTGAAACCAACTCATAGCTGACCCACCAGTGAGGTTTTTAGAAGCTATAAATCACGAGAGGAGATTGTCTATCTTTCTCTTGATACCGTCAAAGAGCTGTGGCTTTTAGGTTAGGAGGCCAGTTCCCTATAGTCTATGTCACTCTAATAGTAATTAGTCAAAAGAAAAATAAAATAAAATCCAATTCCACAACTGGTTAATCACTACAATTTGAGCAACCTGGACAGAGGGCATTTCCATCATCCCAGAAAATTCTATTAAGCAGAGCTGAACCTAATGAAATGTTTAGTTGCAGATGATAGTTAAGTAGTTGTCAATCTGAGCCCCCAGAGTATATACAAGGAGACTTTTGGTTGAGGAAATACTAAAATAATTTTAATAACAAAAACCTAGGTAAATATTTCACAGTACTAAATAACTAACCTAATGGGAAATGGCCTCGTGTTAAGGAGTTGTGCTGCTACCCCAAAGGCACACAATTCAAATCCATCAAATGGCCAATCTTCTGTGTAATTTAATGCCCCAGAAAACCTTCTGGAGGGTCAGCTATGAGTTGGTTCTGACTTGACAGAACATAACAACAAGGAAAATCTCGGTAAATTTAAAGTGTAGAATTAACATAAGGTGTTGTTGTTGTTGTTGTTATGTGCCGTCAAGTCGCCTGCGACTCATAGCGACCCTAGGTACAACAGCCCTAAACTCCGCCCTGTCCTGTGCCAATCGCACTGTCTCCGACACTCCCATTCCAATTATCCCAGTCACTGAATCAATCCATCTCATAGAGGGCCTTCCTCTCCTGTGCTGTCCCTCCACCCTCCCAAGCATGATGTCCCTCTCTAAGGACGGTCTCTCCTCACAACATGTCCAAAGTATGTTACACAGAGCCTCAGAATCCTTGCCTCCAAGGAGCCACCCGGTTTAACCCTTTCCAGGACAAATCTGTTTCTTTTCCTAGCAGTCCATGATGTTCTCAATACTCTTCTCCAGCACCACAGCTCAAAGGCATCAATTCTCCTTCTATCCTCCTTAGTCATTGTCCAACTATCTGCTGGATAACAGGTGATTGCGAAGACCATGGCCTGTATCAGACGCACCTTAGTCTCCAAAGAGATACCATTGCTCTTCAGCACTTTGGAGAGGTCTCTAACAGCAGACTTTCCCATGGCAATGCGCCTTTTAATTTCCTGACTGCTGGTGCCAAGACTGTTGACTATGGAGCCAAGCAAACTAAAGCTGTGTGCAAACTCAATCTCTTCACCATCCATCCTGATGCTGCCAATTGGTCCAGTGGTGAGAATCTTTGTCTTCTTGACATTGAGCCTCAATCCATATTGGAGGCTGCAGTCCTTGACATTCTGCAGCAGGCGCTTCAGGTCCTCCTCAGTTTCAGCAAGCAGGGTTGTGTCATCCGCATAACGCAGATTGTTGATAAATCATCCACCAATCTTGACCCCACATTTCTCCTCATAGAGCCCAGCCTCCCAGATAACCTGTTCTGCATATAGGTTGAAAAGGTATGGAGATAGGATGCATCCCTGGCGTACGCCCTTCCCAATTTTGAACCATGCAGTCAGTGTTCCCTTGCTCTGTTCTGACGACTGCCTCCTGGTCCAAGTATAAGTTTCGCATTAGAACGATCAAGTGTTCTGGGATTCCCATTCTTCTCAGAGTCATCCATAGTTTGTTATGATCTACACAGTCAAATGCCTTTGCATAGTCAATGAAACACAGATAGACATTCCTCTGGTATTCCCTGCTTTCAGCCAAGATCCATCTAACATCAGCTACAATATCTTTAGTACTTCTACCATAAAAAAATGGAATTATTTCATCAATTTTCATTGCTCATTTCACACAAATATGTGTGATGCATATGGGGGAAATCACTCACATACTGGACAATTTACAGCAATCACAAACAGTATCCCACTTGCCAGGGACGTTTTGAAAGCGTGTGCTCTTTTTTGCCTGCCCCGTCACTGTATGTGGAGCACACAGCTGTTCATTTCTGAATAATCCATAGTGTCTGGATACCCTCTGGGGTTGTCTGCAGACATCATCCCACATCAGTCCCAGGAGTCATCCTGAAGGTTTTGATCGATATCTGAGCTGGTTCACACAAAGAGCAGGCAGGGCCATCCTGTGGCCCTGATCAAAGACCTGGAATGTACCTGTCACATTTTGTATTCATAAATTAACCAGAAGGTTTGAAATCCTCCACCTTGGGCTTGGCAAGCTTTGTAATGGAGCATGATAAATGATGACGTGGCTGCTCAGAAGGCCACCTGTGGCTTAGCAGCAGCTCAAGAACCTGCTCTTCAAAGAGTAACCCTGCTGGTCACAGATCAAAGGAGAAAAGGCAAAGGGAAAATTCCAGACAAACCTTTCACTCCATTGTCTACTGACTTCCTTTACATCATCATCATAACGTTTTCAGTGATATTGTGGCAGCATAGTGTGTCCTAATTCCCTTCATAGGACTCTCTTTAGACCTTCAATTGTTAGGGTTCTGGCTAGCTTAACTTGCTAAGAATGAAATAATTTCTTATTTTCTGTCTTTCTTTTTTTTTATACTGCTTTATTTACAAAGTTCATATACATTGTTTTTCACACCAGATCTTTTCCATTTCCTTCACCCTTCACTCTCTCCACCCATCAAATTGTGTGACCCTATGATTAATGCTAACCCATCATCAACTCTCTGCTCCCACCCTGCTGCAGCTTGGATCCGCATGTGCATTCTACAATAATGGTCTTATACAGTACTTGTCCTTATGGGACTGAGTTAGTTCACTTATTATAATGTTCTCCAGTCCTTCCCAAGTTAAGTAGCAATTTACAAAATCATTGTTTCTGCATGCTACAGAGTATTCCATCATGTGAATGAACCATAATTTTCAATCCATTTGATCGTAGTTGGACACTTGGACTCTTTCCATGTTCTTGTGATGGTGAATAACGCTGCTATTAACATTGGTATACAAGTCTCCGTTTGTGCCTCAGTTCTCATCCTCTCAGAGTATATTCTAAGAAGTGGAATAGCTGAGTCATATGAAATGCCCATGTTTAGCTTTCTATAGAAATGCCAAACTGCTCCCCAGAGTGGTGGTACCATTTACAATCCCAACAACGAGGTATGAGTTCCTATGTTGCCACATCCTCTCCAACATTTGTTACTTAGTGTCCTGTTAAACTTTGCTGCTACTGGAGTCAGAGGATATCTCATTGTGGTTTTGATTTGTATCTTTCTTATTGCCAGTGATTTTGGGCATTTCTTCATGTGTTTGTTGGCCATCCCCAATATTTTCCTCTGTGAAATTTTTTCCATGTCTTTTGCCCATTATGTAATTGTGTTGTCAATCTTTTTCTTGTGGAGGCCCTGTAAGATTCTGTAAACTTTTGATGTAAGACCCTTTCTTCTGTGACAAATGTGAGGGTAGTGATAGATCCTCAACTCTGGGCCTAAGTTGACTAGAATTCTTTCTGTTGAGCTCCCTAACAAAAAATCAACAAAATTTTTTTCCCAGGATGGTGGTTGTTGTTGTTGTTGTTATTGTTATCTAAGAATAATTGATTCTTTGGTACTGCAATGCACAGAGTGTTGACTATGCCATGGACTGCCTAAAGAAAACAAATCTGTCTTGGAGAACTTTCAACCAGGGTGTACCTTAGTGGCAAGGATAGTGAAACTTCACATACCATCTTTTGGGTGTGTTATCAGAAGGTGTATTGCCTCCTTCTTAGCATCACATTTGAAAAGGTAGAATTGTGAAAAGGGAGGAAGAGTCATAATTGCATGGATCATGAACTTGAACATGGCAGATGTTGTGAGAATGGCACAGTATAGGATAAAGTTTTAGCCTGCTCTTTATAAGGTTGTAGTGAGGTAGAGTCAATTCAAGGGCATATAGACAACACATTTATTGATAGCTCACATGAGTTCACTATGCTGAATAAGTCCAGTGTGTTTTCATTTAATCTTTGCAAAAGCTCAATGAGGAACGGCGATTACTGCCCACATTTTGAAAAAGAGGAAACAGGCACAGAGGGATGAAAGGCACTAAGTCATACAAATGAGTCAGTACCCTAACCATACGTGTTCGATGTCAATCCTAGCGTTCTACTAACAAAAAGTTACAGATCTTAGTGGTGTGAACTATTTAGAGCTTATCCTAGACAAGAGGCAGGTAAAAGAAAAAGGAAATGTAAGTCAAATTGAATTCTTCCCTAGAAGATGTCTGAGAATGTGCCTGAGGAAGAGATGGGAGAATTGAGCCTAGTACAATTTCACGTTTCAGTAGGGACAGTGCTCACCGGAGCTGTGGTAATTTTCTTATAACTGTGTAATTTGTCAAGTGGTTAACTTTTGAGGGAACCAACAGGATGAAAGCACAAGGACAGGATGAAAGAGAAGGGAAATGCTACATTCTCCCCTGGGGTGTCCTAAAGAATGGATGGTCACGTGTCCAAACTGCAAGTGAAGGAGAAAAGGAAAGAAGCCATGGTAGCCTCAGACAAGTCTGAGAGGTTAACAGAGCCACGTGGACCAATGCTTTATAATAACCCACTTTTGGAGAATGCTTACATGATAGTGCCAGAGTTTTAAAGAGCAAATTAATTTTGGTTGGTTGATTAATCTATCCATGTGCCTAGAATACCTCCCTGAAGAATGTCTTCCAATAGTGGATAAAGACCCAAGTCAATGAGCCAGAAGAATTTTATATTTTCCAAGAGATGTCCTAGAACATAGTATATTTTGATGTCTTTATCAGCTTCCACACCACACAGAGCCAGATACACCTTGCAGAAGGCTAAGAATTCAGAGGGTTTGATCCTTACATGAAAGGCCTCCTAAAACTATTCATATACTTGTGGATTCCTGAAATGTCACTGTTAAGACTTTCTATTTTATTTACATTTTATCTCATGTTGTTGTTGTTAGGGGTCATTGAGTCTAGTAGGACTCATAGCGACCCTATGAACAGCCAACCTGAACTCTGCCCAGTATTATACCATCCTCATCATCTCTGACAAGACTTTACTGCTGGCATCACCAATCTCCTTAGGGGGTCTTCCTCTCCTTCACTGACCCTTCATCTTTCCAAGCATGATATTCCTTTCCAAGGAATAATCTCACTTAGCTACAGGTACGAAGTATGAGAGATGAAGCTTCACTATCTTTGCCTCCAACAGGTAGACCACTTGGGTATTAAGATCTTGCTCCAGGAGTATTGTGCTGAGTGAACTAACTTGGTCCCATCAGGACAAATACCTTATAAAAACATTATTGTAGAATGAGGATGAGGATCCAACAGGGAGGAGGATGGAAGCAGACAAGTGAGGATGTGTGGAGGGTGAATCATAGGTTCACACAATTTGATGGGTGGGGAGATGAAGCAAATGGAAAAGACACAGTGTGAAAACCAAAGTATTCAAACTTTGTAAACAAATCAGTATAAAAGGAAATATTCTTTTTTTTTTTAACTAAAAGCTCTTGCTCCAGGACTAGTGAGAATGATTTATGACAAGCCAATAGAAAGTTCTAGATGAAAGCAAAGCTGGGTATAAATTTTCATTTCACCACTTCACCTGCTTATGATTTTGGAGCAGGTAATTCAGTCTTTCAATAACTTTGATTTTCACATCCACAAATGGGATTTTTTTTCACCTACACTACATTATATTATTATAAAAATTAATAACCTAACATATGGAAATACTTAATCCCTAGTAAGTGCTCATACTATTTTGATGGAAGAAAAACATGTTTAACTTGAAAATCTGCTATGTATCATATGCTTTCACAGAAGTTTTCTTCTTAAGTCTTCACAAGAACCCATTTATATTGAGAAGGATGTCGGGGTAGAGAGTTGAATGATTTGCCTATAATCGGTCAGTGGTGGAATCAAGACTGGATCTCTGTTTTGACTTCTGGTTGAGTGCTTCTTTCACTTGAGCATGCCTTCTCCCAAGAGGAACAATAATAAAGCAGTGGAGAGGATTTGCCTTCGATCTGACTGGAGTGTGCCCTGGCAGTGGCCATCTTTCCTGTGGAAGTGCAGAGGAACTTTTCTCTCATCCCTCTCAGTTTGAATAGCCTCTCGAATTTTTCTGCGTCTTTGGAAGCATCTGACTCCATGCCAGACAGGCAACATTAATTACACTATTATAGGATAACAAGCAGATCTATGAAACAAGCACCAGAACTAATTGGACCTGGTTTGCCATAAATTCAAGTTTTCTGGCTGAGCAACTTGTGAATCAAATGAAACAAAGTTTGTATGACATTTATGGCTTCCTCTGGTCTTGTGCATTGGTGGGATCTTCAAGCTCATTAATTGGGTTTTGACTCAAAGAGCTAAAATTCCCAGTGTCCTGAAATGTCTTTCTTTACTGTCTCACAGGGAGTAAAGGATTAAGGGACTAACAGGGAAGGGACAAAGGGAAAAGGAATTAATACTCATTTGACACCAATCATATTAACAGGTGATTTACAGATTTGTGCACTGAACACTAATGACAAAAAAACACCCCCAAACAGGCAAGTTGTAGAAGACACAACCTCATCCAAGAAGAAAGAAATCGCCAAACTGAATGTCAGAAGAGATTCTGAAATGCACAAGAATAAAGAGAAGACAAAACTAGCGGAAGGAATACTGAGGTAAAAGAGATTGAACAGATTTCAAAGGGAAGTACAACAAAACCAAGGATCATATTAAAACGGCATGTGCAAGGACCTGGAGTTAGAAAACCAAAAGAAGAACATTCTTGGAATTTCTGAAGCTGAAAGAACTGAAAAACTAAATCAAGCTTCAAGGTGTAATACTCAAGAATTGTTGTTGTTGCTATGTGCTGTGGAGTCATTTGCAACTCATAGTGACCCTATGTACAGTTCTCAACTCTGTTCTGTCCTGTGCCAACATTATTGTCTCAGACACATCTAGCTCTATTACCCAAGTCACTGAATCAATCTAGCTCATTGAGGGTCTTTCTGTCTTGCATTAACCCCTACTCTGGCAAGCATAATGTCCCTCTCCAAGGACTGGTTCCTCCTTGCAACATGTTCAAAGTATGTCAGACAAAGCTTCAAAATCTTTGCATCTAAGGAGCAGTCTTGTTTTACCCTGTCCAGGTTGAACCTGTTTGTTCTCCTAGCAGTCCATGTTACATTTAATACTCTTCTCCAGCACCATAGCTCAAAGGCATCCATTCTCTTTCTGTAATCCTTAGTCATTGTCCAGCTATCTGACATATAGTAAGTAATTGTGAAGTCCATGGCCTGGATCAGGCACACCTTAGTATCCAGACTGACACCATTGTTCTTCAGTATCTGAAGAGGTACCTGATAGAAGGCTTTCCCAGTGCAATTCATCTTTTAATTTCCTGGCTGCTGATACCAAGAATGTTGATTGTGGAGCCAAGCAAACTGAAGCTGTTGGCAATCTCAATCTCTTCATCATCTATCATGATGCTGTCAATAGGTTCAGTGGTGATAATCTATGTTTTCTTGATGCTGAGCTTAAATCCGTATTGAAGGCTGCAGTCCTTCACCTTCTAAAGCAAGCACTTCAGGTCCTCCTCAGTTTTAGCAAGCAGAGTTTTGTCATCTGTATAATGCAGGTTGTTGATGACTCTTTCACCAATCCTTATGCCACATTCCTCCTCATAGATTCCAGCTTCCTGGACTCTGAATATTGCACTAGAGTGCCAAGAAGCCAAAGCAAAGGGAAGAATTGAGAAACTAAGGAGCTGAACAGACGATTTCAAAGGAGAACAAAGCAAATTATTATAATAAAATGTGCAAAGAGCTGAGTCAGAAAATCAGAAGGGCAGAACTCGCTTGGCATTTCTTGAGCTGAAGGGACTGAAGAACAAATTCAAGCCTCAAGCTGCAATACTTAAGGATGATTTGGACAGAATATTAAATGATCCAGAAAGAATTGAAAGAAGATGGAAAGAGTATACAGAATCATTCTACCAAAAGGAATTGGCAGACACAGAAGAATTTCATGAAACATTGTATGAACAAGAGCCTATGGTGATGAAGAAAGAAGTTCAAGCTGCTCTGAAAGACTTGGTAAAAAGAAGGCCCAGGAATTGATGGCATACCACTTGACATATTTCAACAAACAGATGCTGCCCTGGATGATGTGCTCACCAAGTTGTGCCAAGAAATCTGTAGGACAACCCCTGGCTAACTGACTGGAAGAAAGCCATATTTGTTCCCATTCCAAAGAAAGGTCATCTGAAAAAGTTCAGAAATTATCAAATAATATCATTAATATCATATGCAAGCAAGATTCTGCTGAAAATTATCCAAAAGTGACTGGAACAGCACGTTAAGAGAGAACTGTCAAGTGTGCAGCCTGGGTTTAGAAGAGGCCATGGTACTAGGGATTTTATAGCTAATGTTAGATGGATCTTGGCTGAAAGCAGGGAATATCAGAGGGATGTCTATCTATGTTTCATTGACTATGCAAAGGCATTTGACTGTGTGTATCACAACAAACTGCGGCTAACTCTGAGAATAATGGGAATCCCAGAACAATTGATTGTGCTTATGTGAAACCTATACTTGGACCAGGAGGCAGTTGTCAGGACAGAGCATGGAAACACACATGGTTCAAAATCTGGAAGGGTGTATGTCAGGGGTGTGTCCTATCTCCACACCTTTTCAATCAATCACTGAAGAATTATAAGGTTAAAATCTTGAATGTGAACAGGGGAGGGGGAGGGGGAGGAAGGAAAATGTGCAAAAATGAATGAATGGTAATCTAATTTTTCTGTAATTTTTCATTAAATCACAACTTAAAAATGTTAAAAAAGAAGATGGAAGGAATACAAAGTCACTTTATAAAAAATAATTAGATGGCACTGAACCATCTCAGGACGTAGTATATGAACATTATCCCCAGGGATAATGTTGGAAGAACTCCAAGCTGCTTTGAAGGAAATGGAAAAAAATAAGGCTCTAGGAATTGATGCAATAACAATTGAAGTATTTAAGGAAACAGAGGCAGACTTGGATGTACTCATCAGCGTATGCCAAGAAATTGGAAGTCAGCTGCCTGGCCAACTGACTGGAAGAGATCTGTAATTGTTTCTGCACTAAAGAAAGGGTAATCCAACAGAGTGTGTAAATTATCAAGAAATATCATTAATAGTAACAGTATGAACAGTCAAGGAATCAAAAGATGTGTTCCATTGCAAAAATCTGTTGTCATGGATTTCTTCAAAGTGCTAAAGAGCAATAGTGTCCATTTAAAGACTAAACTGGGCCTGATTCAAGTCAGTCAAGTGGTTTTTCCCCAGTTATTTCTTCTGCATCTGAAAGTTGGACAATGAATAAGAATGAAAGGAAGAATTGATGCCTCTAAGTTGTGGCATTGGAGAAGAGTTCTGAATATCCCATGGATTGCCAAAAGAATGAACAACTGTGTCTTGGAGGAAGGGCTCCTTAGAGGGAAGAATGGTGAGACTTCGTCTCACATATTTTGAGCTTATTGTCAGTAGGGGCAAGTCCTTGGAAAAAGACATTATGCTGGGAAGGGTAGATGGTCAGAAAAAGAGACAAAGACATCCAACAAGATAAACTGACACAGTGACTATAGCAATTGGTTTGAGTGTATCAGAGATTGTGAGAATGGCACAGGATGGGGTAAGATTCAGATCTGTTATTCATAGGGTCACTTTGAATCTTAAGTAACTCAATAGCACGTAAAAAATAGTAACACCTCATTAATATCATGTGTATAATCTTGTTCGAAGTTATTGAAAAATGACTGGAAAAATACAATGACTCAAGACTGCCAGAAATCCAAGCTGGATTCAGAAGAAGCCACAGAATGAGTAATAGCAATATCAGGTGGATCTTGGTTAAAAGCAGAGAATATCAGAAAAATGTTTACTTGTGTCTTATTGACTCTGAAAAAGTGTTTAACTGTGTGGATCTTAACAGATAATAGAACTGATAACACTGAGAAGAATGTGACTCACAGAAAACTTAATTGTGCTGGTAGAAAATCTACACAAAGACCAACAGAACATGGGAACACTGTATGGTTTAAAATCAGGAAAGGTGTGTGTCAGAGTTATACATTTCTGCATATCTCTTCAATCTGTATTCTAAGAAAATCGTTAGAGAAGCTGGCATCTGAGGGAGAATGTGGCCCCAGGACTGAAGGAAAACTCATCAACAGCTTGCATTATACAGATGATACAGCTTTGCTTGCAGGAAGTGAGGACTTGAAGCACTTACCAAAGAGGATCAAAGATTGATTATAGCCTTCAAAATGGGTTACATCGCAACATCGGGAAAACCATAATCTCACCCACTGGACCAATAGAAAGCATCATAAAAAGTATTGAAATGATTGAAGTCATCTACAATTTTATTTTACTGGATCCACAATCAATACCCTTGATACCTAGCAGTCAAGAAATTACGAGACGTGTTGCATTGGGAAATCTACTGTCAAGGACTTCTCCAAAGTGTTGCAGAGCAAGTATATCTGTTTCAATATTAAGGTGGTTCTGATCCAAAATATGGTATTTTATGTTGCTTCCTATATGTATGAAAGTTGGACAATGAATAAGGAAGACAGAAAAAGTATGATGCCATTGAATTGTTTTGGTAGAGTGTTGACTATCCCAAGGCCTGCCATGCCTCTCTTGAAGGAAGTGCAACAAAGATTCTCTTTAAAGGCAAAGATGTTGAAACTTGATCTCATATACTTTGAACATACTTTCAGGAGGGGCAAATGCTTAGAAGAAGACCCCATGCTGAGAATGTTAGGTCAGCAAAAGAGAGGAAGACCTTCTATGAGATGGGTTGACAACAGTGATTATGGCATGGACATAATTATGACAAACATGGAAAGAATGGTGCAGGATATTGTGTTCGCAGGGGCGATGAGAGTCTTAGTCCCATCAGTAGCATAACCACATCTTCATAGCATAGCAGTAATTGTTGTCGTTGTTGTTGTTGTTGTGTGCCGTCGAGTCACTTGCGACTCATAGCGACCCTATGTACAACAGCCCTAAACTCCACTCTGTCCTGTGCCAACCGCACCGTCTCTGACACTCCCATCCCAATTATCCCAGTCACTGAATCAATCCACCTCATAGAGGGCCTTCCCCTCCTGCGCTGTCCCTCCACCCTCCCAAGCATGATGTCCCTCTCCAAGGACCGGTCTCTCCTCACAACATGTCCAAAGTATGTTAGATGGAGCCTCAGAATCCTTGCCTCCAAGGAGCCACCCAGTTTAACCATTTCCAGGAAAAAGCTGTTTCTTTTCCTAGCAGTCCATGGTATTTTCAATACTCTTCTCCAGCACCACAGCTCAAAGGCATCAATTCTCCTTCTATCCTCCTTGTTCATTGTCCAACTCTCTGATGCATAACAAATGATTGCGAAGACCATAGCCTGTATCAGACACACCTTAGTCTCCAGAGAGACACCATTGCTCTTCAGTACTTTGGAGAGGTCCCTAACAGCAGACTTTCCCATGGCAATGCGCCTTTTAATTTCCTGGCTGCTGGTGCCAAGACTGTTGACTGTGGAGCCAAGCAAACTAAAGCTGTGTACAATCTCAATCTCTTCACCATCCATCCTGATGCTGCCAATTGGTCCCGTGGTATACCAATTGACATATTTCAGTTAACAGATGCTGCCCTGGACGTGCTCACCAAGTTGTGCCAAGAAATCTGGTGAACGACCACTTGGCCAACTGACTGGAAGAGATCGATATTTGTTCCTATCCCAAAGAAAGGTGACCCAACAGAATGTGGAAACTACAGAACAATCTCACTGATTTCACATTCAAGCAAGATTTTACTGAAGATTATCCAAAAACAACTGGAACAGCACATCAACAGAGAACTACCAGAAGTCCAGGCTGGGTTTAGAAGGGGTCGTGGTACTAGAGATATTGTAGCTGGTGTTAGATGGATCTTGGCTGGAAGCAGGGAATACCAGAGGAATGTCTATCTGTGTTTCATTGACTATGCAAAGGCATTTGACTGTGTAGATCATAACAAACTATGGCTGACTCTGAGAAGAATGGGAATCCCAGAACACTAGATCGTTCTAATGCGAAACTTATACTTGGACCAGGAGGCAGTCGTGAGAACAGAGCAAGGGAACACTGCATGGTTCAAAATTGGGAAGGGCGTACGCCAGGGATGCATCCTATCTCCATACCTTTTCAACCTATATGCAGAACAGATTATTCGGTAGGCTGGGCTCTATGAGGAGAAATGTGGGGTCAAGATTGGTGGACGATTTATCAACAATCTGTGTTATGCAGATGACACAACCCTGCTTGCTGAAACTGAAGAGGACCTGAAGCTCCTGCTGCAGAGTGTCAAGGGCTGCAGCCTACAATATGGATTGAGGCTCAATGTCAAGAAGAATAGTAGTAATAGTCCTCTTATTTATAATTATATCCTTTTTCATGGTTGATGCATCAGAACATTGGTCTTTCAGTCTTAGCTTGTTCTTGTCAAATGAGTCCACTTTTTAAAATACGGAAGAAGGTTCTGAGTGAGTTTTAGCTAGAATTCAGATATGTCAGGGAGCCAGGTGAGAAGTTTTTTAATGAGAAATTTTAAAATCTCCCTGCATAGAGTTCATGCTAGGATCCTAAGAGCAAACTGCCTCATGGTTGTTTGGTGGGTAAGATCCATTCTTTATCTCTATTTTTACTCAAAGAGCCCAGATTTCCATAAAGATGTCAAAATGCCTAAGTATTCCTGGTGAAAAAGTTTATCACATATATGTCAGACTGCTAACTGAAAGTTTAGTGGGTTATATACACCAGGATTGGAGAACACTGTGTGGGAGAAAGTAGAAGCAGCCTCCTCTTGTAAAAATGTGTAGCCTTAGAAACCCAATAGAGAACTTCCATGTGCAGGAACCAAAAAGACTATAGTGAGTGTTTTAGGTTTGGGGTTTAATATGTTCTGGTGGCTTAGTGGTAAGGAGTAGCACTGCCAATCCAAAGGTGGTTGTTGTTGTTGTTGTTGATTGCCGTTGAGTCGAGGTTGACTCACAGGGACTCTATGAACAAAAGACCTAATGCCTTTCCATAGCTATTGTTGTTTCTCCAAGTTTATAGAGTTTCTATAGGCATGTAGTTTAGGAAATAGATGCAATTCCTGCTTCCCAAACTGTTTTACAATTGGGAGCTCCACCACTGTCCAAAATGGGAAACTATTTTGATATTTGATATCCCTAGAGCAGTGGTGTCTCTCTGGAGACTAAGGTGCGTCTGATACAGGCCATGGTCTTCGCAATCACCTGTAATGCATCAGAGAGTTGGACAATGAACAAGGAGGATAGAAGGAGAACTGATGCCTTTGAGCTGTGGTGCTGGAGAAGAGTACTGAAAATACCATGGACTGCTAGGAAAACAAATAGATTTGTCCTGGAGAGGGTTAAACCGGGTGGCTCCTTGGAGGCAAGGATTCTGAGGCTCCGTCTAACTTA
>NW_006399893.1:7739359-7809215 GCF_000299155.1 Elephantulus edwardii
AACAACAACAACAACAATAGCACAAGGTTCCGTATCACAGCAAACCCAGGTTACCTCATACAGCACATTGACAAAGAGTGATGTACAAAGTGAAAGAATGTTCCTGCAGATATAACAACACTAATCTCATTTAGCAGTGGTTAAGTGTTGTCGTGTCTAATACAACTCAGAGTAAACTTTGCACAAAAGACCTAAACTCTGTTCTAAAACTTACATCATTTCTGCACATTTACAAGAGAGTTTATTGAGTTTCCAGAGGCATCTAGTTTAGGAAGTGGATGTCACTCCTGCTTCCCAACATTAATCAATCTGGAAGCTCATCCAAACATTGCACATAATGGATAAACATTATGGTATTTAACATGACTATGGAAAAGTGTTCATCATCACATAGACATATTGTCAGATAGACAAATGATTGCTGTGTCTTTAAAAGAATATTCTTCTAAAAGAGGGCTCTACAGGATTTTAAAGTCACACCCTCGAGCAAAGGCAGGCAGTTCAAATTCACTGGTTGCTCTATGGTAGAAAAATAGATGATCTCTTTTCTTGTGATTTACAGCCTCTGAAAATCCATTGGATGGCAAATTATTATTCATTTCTGATTAATAACAACATATAATACCAATATCCATAATACTAATAACAACACAATAACAGCTCGTAACAGCCACAAATAATTTGGTTTTCCAGCCTTCCATGGAAATGAGAGTGGCATGATAACTAAACGTGGCAAATAAGATAGAAATCCTTACAGGAACTCTTGGAAAATACTCACTTTCCAAATAAAGAGAGAGGGAGAAAGGTGCTGTCATTCTTCTATCTTCCAACATCATTGAAATTTAAATATAGTTCTATCTGGAGTGGCTGAAATCACCTTGGAATAGCATTGTGAAAGAATAAACATAAGCAAGACTCATAGGCCTGAGAGATTACTCTCCCCATAAATTCTAGCAACCTGTCGACTCCCCATTACTTGAGAAAATTTAGTTCCTTATTGGCTTAAACCCTTGCTATTAGATTTTTCTATTACTTGAGGCCAAACATATGCATAAATGATATCAATCAAACCCACTGCTATTCAATCGATTGCAGAGGGCACACAACATACATGTCTATACATATACATCATAAACCACATAGAGACAAGAGCAGACATGGACACACACAAAACAACACAAAAACTATGTAGACAACAGACACCTCTAGAGTGAGGGACTCATGCTTAGAACACCAGATGAACTATAAAGCTACGTGAGAAAACCAGAACCATGACCTGAGAGAGATATGTGGTTGATGTGAGTTCTCTGGGAAGGTGAAAAAAACAAAACAAAACAACATAAAATCCCACATTAATTAAATGCTTATCCTCAGAAACAGCCCAACTTGTTTCCGACACCCTGTCATGGTCATGGTTAACACCAAAGGTCTGAGATCAGAGGGACCTTGGTGACACAATGAGTGAGTATTTGGCTGCTAACAAACGTGGTGTTTGAGACCCACTGTACACTTCAGAGGAGAAAGACATTTATGCTTCCATGAAGATCCACAGCCTTGGAACCCTGTGGAGCAATTCTACTCTGTTCTGTTTAACTAGAAGGAAAGACGGTCCCTCACCACATGGATCTCTTGCTGTGATTTATCCTCCTTTCTTCATTGAATCCTTATCTAAGTAGTGAAAAGAGCAGGAAGTTGTCAAGGAGGTAAAAGGTTATCACTTTTTAATAATAGTCTTTCCCTGTAAACGCTGTGTCCCCCAACAATCTAACTTAGAAGGCAGAGGTTGTGTGAGCTAAGGCTCTTATGAGTCAAACTGGTAGAGCAATAAGGCTGGCTCCAGTAAGTGTTTACCCATGGGGTCATCAAGGGCCAGGCACACAGGGCCCAGGAGTTCCTACATGTCACTAACAGCACATTTGTCACTATCCGATTATTGCTCCTGCTCTGCATGGGCATCTCGCTCAGAAAAGCTCTCTCTATGGTGCAGCCTGCTAGTCCCAGAGTTACACTCCTGGTCATTTTACAAGAATTCTGAGTGCTAGTATCCTGCCTGGGCTTGTGTACACATCTTTGACATTCAGGTGGGTGGAGGGAGAATCAAGCCTATCTACTCTACATGGGGTGATTATAGGCATGACCTGGTTTCCCAAGAAAAATACATGCCACAAAAGTCTAAAAGAGTGCTTGACTGGCAAAACCAGTGAGGTACACTGACCCTGAAATCCACCCCAGTTAAAAGAAACAACAGTCAGTTTCGACTGATGGGAACCCCACGTGAGTGAGGATGGAACTGTGCCCCACAAAGTTTACAATGGCTATCACCTTTTGGAAGAAGATCACCAGACCTTTCCTCTGAGGCACACCTGAGTGGATTCAAATGGTCAACTTTTTGGTTACTAGTCAAGGGGATAACTATTTGGGTCTACTTCCTAAATAACATGCATCTGGAAACTCTATGAACTTTGATAAATATTGGTAGTTGTAGAGGGGCTTCAGGCCTTTTGTTCATAGGGTCGCTACAAGTCGTGCTCGACTCGAAGGCAACCAACAACAACGTCAAGGACTTCTCAACTTCATTACTTAATGCTGAAAACAGGGAACCCCATTACACAGCTTTAATTGGAACAATGATGTTCCTTGAGTATAAGGGGGCTCTGGTGGCCTAATGTTAAGAATTGTGTTGCAATGCTAAAGGCACATGGTTCAAATCCACCAACTGCTCTGAGACAGAAGGATGGGCAGTCTCCTCTTGTGTGATTAACTGCCTCTGAAAATCCCACTGAGGGTCAGCTATGGGTCAGTTAAGACTCAACAACTAATAACAACAAAAAGAAGGAATCTTCGTTACTTAGTACTGGGAATATTGGGCATCAAGGAACCCCATTATTCAGTTTTAATTGAACAATAATGCTCCAGAATCTATACTTTTGAGTTGTGGTACTCGACATTAAACATGCCATAAACCACCAAAAGAACAAACAGATCTGTTCTGAAGAGGCAAGGATTTTGAAGCTTTATCTTATATACTTTGGGCATGTTGCCAAGAAGGACCACTCCTTGGAGAAGGTCATCATACTTGGAAGAACAGAGGGATAACACAGGAGAGGAAGACCCTGGATGAGATGGATTGACACAGTGACTCGGCTAAGGGAGGTAGGTGGGTATGAGACAGTGAGATTGGCTCAGTCAGAATAGGGTGGAGTTCAGAGCTATTGTACATAGGGTCATTATGCGTCGCAGGTGACTTCATAACATACCAAGAGTGACAGCATATATAATCATACTACACACACAAAAAAAAAAATCACCACACTTGAAAAACAATAGTTCTCTAAAAAAGATACATTTTCTTCAGCTTCAATTTAAACTTGCACATAAATAATTGATGATCTGTTCCACAATTGGTACCTGGACTGGTTTTGACCACTGATATGGAGCTTCTCCTATGATTCCTTCTGCAAATATAGTCAGTCTGACTCCTGTGCAATCCTTCAGGTTGGATCCACCTATAAAGTCGCCTTTGGTGTTTTTTTTAAAAAGTGTTTGCTCACAAAAGGACAAATACTGCATAATGCCATTGTTACAAAACAGGACTGACATGGGGGTAGAGGGGAAACTAAGAAAAGAGTAGATAAATAATGAACACTGCATTTAAGTAGATGAGGCAAAGAATTGTCTAAAAGAAATATATGATTAGATATTATTTGCATAACAATAACACAGAAAAAGAGGTGTATACCAAAGTAGACTCGGGGGGCAGGTGGGAGGGAGGAAATTGTGCAAAAATGAAAGAATCTTTTTTAAAAGAAAAGCAAATTAGGGGGGTAGACAGAGGAAAATGTGTAACAATGAATGAATGGAAATGAAAGTTTTCTGTAAACTTTCTTTAAAATATCAATAAAAAATAATGAAAAAATACTTTTTCTCTTGCAACTTGTACTTTTTCAACACCTATGATCCAGAAGTGCAAAGTTCATGTTCTACTCTCCAAAATCCATCTACTCTGTCCAGGGCTGGGGAATGTGAGAATTGTCTCTGTGGACTTTGGAAAGACAGAGTTAAACACAGGGAATGGGCAGATGGTGGTCTCTTTCTTGGTTAGGCATAAAGGCAAGACTCAGAGGTGTAGCACACATAGATCCAGTCCACGGCCACCGGCATTTTCATCTGACTCAGTAAAACAAACAACAGCTGTAGAAAGGCAAAGCTGAAGCCATGACTCAAAGGGCACTTGAGGTCAAGTGAAGGGCATTTTGTTTTCTTAAGACGAGGGAAACTAGGGTGTGTTTGCTACTAAGGGAAAGGTTTCACCCTAGAGGAAAAGATGTTGTGTATAAATGAGAGATAATTCGTTAGTGAAGGTTCCTGAGGACGCTGGAGGGAGGCACCAGGGAAGGATCAGCCTCATGCAGAGACAAAGATGAGTGAACAAATTATTTAAAACAGGAAAACAGCTCACTGAACCCAGCCTAAAACCCATAGCTCAGGGATCAAGAGCATGAGTGAAACAGAGCTAGATTCAAGTCCCAGGTCTACCACTTGCAAGCTGCTGTTCAACCACTGTCAGCCTCAGATTCATGATCCAAAATAATCTACAAATAGACACATAGACAAGTTAACCAAGAGTCGGAAGGAAAATGGCATTACATTTCTGAATGACTATAGGCTTACCAGGGAATATTTACACTGTCTCTACATATGTGTTTAGTTGTGTTATAAATATATCATTGAATATAGTGGTGGTGGTATGTACCTTAGAGTTGGCATCACTATGTCACTGTGTCAAGCCATCCCGCCGAAGGTCTTCCTCTCTTACACTGAAACTCATTATCATAAAAAGACCAGGCTTATTGATCTGACAGAAACTGGTGGAACCCCTGAAGCTCTGACCCTTAGACATTCTTTGTGCCTGAAAGCCAACTCACTCTGTCAGCTCAACTTTTAGCCAAATGATTTACCTACAATGTAAACAATAACACCAGAGAGATCTATATGTCTTAAAACAATCTCTAATAAGAGCTCAAAAGGGTAGCATTTGCCCTTGGACAAAGCTTAGAAGGTAGGAAGAGATAAGAAAGAAGAACAAATGGAAATGGAAACAGAGAAAGGAAGTGGAAAAGATACTATTCCATTGTGGAACTTGTAGTCAATGCCACTCAAGAAAATGCATATGCATCATTGAATGGAAAACCCATTTGCTATGCAATCTTTTACTCATATAGAAAGAAAAAGCAATACTTTATTTCTATTATAGAGCTGTCTTTAAAACCATATGAAATAAAGTGTACAAAAGACTTACCTAAGAGAGAAGAGCGAAGTAAGACATGTACGTTATTGTTGTTAGGTGTCACCAAGTCCACTATGACCCCCAGCGATCCTTTAAACAAAAGACTGAAGGCTTGCTGTGTCCTGCACCATCCTGAAGAGTTCATAATCAGTAGTCATTAAAAAGAATGAAGAAGATATTTACAGACAGTCATGAGAACACATGCAAGATATTTTCAAGATTTTATAAAGTGAATTGGAAAGTAAAATATATTGTATGATAATATTTATGTTTAAAAGTCAGGTGAACACAATGGATCTGTTACCAATCAGGTCTCAACTGGAATCAAGGGGCCCATGCCTCTCTCCCAGTAAGGATACTTGTGGTTTTATTGGATATGTAAAAGCATTTGACTGTGTGGATCATAACAAACTATGGCTAACATTGAGGAGATTGAACATTCGAGAACACTTAATTGTGCTTATATAAAATATAGACCTAGACTAATAAGTTATTGTGCAAACAGAGCAAGGGAATACTGGATGGCTTAAAATCTAGAAAGGCACACATCAGGGCTGCATCCTTTTTCCAAACCTGTTCAGTCTGTATGTTACAAATTATTTGAGAACTGAATTTTATGAAGAAGAATATGGTATCTGGATCAGAGGAAGACAACCTTGATTGCTTAAAGTGAGGAAAACTTGAAATACTTGTTGCAGAAAATAAAAAACTATAGTCTTCAATATGGATTACATCCCAATATTAAGAAAACAAAGATCCTCACCATCAGGCTAGTAGGTAACATCATGATAGATGGAGAAAAGATTGATGTTTTCAGTGATTTCATCTTATTTGAACTCACAGTCAACATCATCAGCATGAGCAGTGAAGAAATCAAAAGACATATTGAACTGGGAAAGACTGTTGTCAGGGGAATCTCCAAAGTACTGAAGAGCAATGTTGTTATGTGCTGTCGAGTTGGCTACAACTCATAGTGACCCTGTGTACAATAGCTCTGAAGCCTGTCTGTCCTGAGCCAGTTTTACTGACTCTGACAATCCTACCCCCATTGCCCTAGTCACTGTATCAATCCATCTCACCTAGAGTCTTCCTTTCCTGTGCTATCCTTCCACCCTTCTGAGTATTATGTCCTTCTCCAAAGATCCATCCTTCCTCGCCACATGCCGGCGATTTTGAAGCCTCAAAATCCTAGCCTTCAAGGAGAAACTTGGTTTCACTCTTTCCAAGACATATCTGTTTTCTTGGTGATCCATAGTAGGTTCAATACTCTTCTCCAGCACCATAACTCAAAGGCATCAATTCTTCTTTAGTCATCCTTAGCCATTAGCCAGTTCTCTGATGCACAGCAAGTAATTACAAATACTAGGGACCACATCAGTTGCACCTTAGTCTCTAGACTGACATTGTTGCTTCTCAGTACTCTATAGAGGTCTCTGACAGCAGATTTACCTGATACAATTTGTCTTTTGAGGCTGGGGATAGAATAATAGAATTCTGCACAATGAGTGATGTATTCATAGCAAATACCTTTTATAAGAAGCATAAACACAGACTATACACATGGATTTCACCTGATGGGATACACAGGAATCAGACTGGTTATATCTTTGGCGGAAATCACTGGAGAAGTTCAATATCAGCCATGAAAACTAGGCCAGGTGCTGACTGCAGAACAGACCATCAACTACTCCTATGCAAGCTCAAATTAAAATTAAAGAAGGTCAAATCAAGTTCACAGTAATCAAAATTTGATTTTGACTGTATTCCACCTGAATTTAAAAAACCAACTCAGGAATAGGTTTGAGGCCTTAAACCCTAATGAATGAAGACCAGATGAGCTATGGTAGGATATCAAAAGTATCATACATGAAAAATGCAAAAGATCATTACAAAGACAGAAGAAGGAGGAGGAGGAGGAGGAAGAGAAGGAGGAGAAGAAGAAGAAAAGACTAGATTGCATGTCAGAAGAGACTTTGAATATTTCACTAGAGTGTCGTGCAGCCAAAGCAAAGGGAAGAAATCAAGAAGTTAAGGAGCTGAATAGAAGACTTCAAAGAGCAGCACAGAAGACAAAGGAAAGCGTTATAACAAAATGTGCAAAGAACTGGAGTCTGAAAATCAAAAGGGCTGTACTCACTCCACATTTCTTAAGCTGAAGGAACTAAAGAACAAACTCAAGCCTTGAGTCGTAATACTTAAGGATGCTATGGGTAGAATATTAAATGATTCAGGAAGCATTAAAAGAAGAGCAATGATGTCAGTCTAAAAACTAAGATGAGTGTCTTTTCAATCACCTTCTATGCATCTGAGCACTGGACAATGAATAAGGCCAACAGAAGAAGGATGAATATCTTTGAAATGTGATGTTGGATAAGAGTCCTAAATGTCCTATGGATTACCAAAAGAACAAACCCATATGTCTTGGAGAAAATGCATTCAGAGTCTTTCTTGGAGACAAAGTTGATGAACCTCCATCTCACATACTTTGGGCATGTTGTTAGGAGAGGTTATTCCATGGAAAAGGACATCATGTTTAGAAAGGTAAAGTGTCAGTGAAAGACAAGAAGGACCTCAACAAGCCAGATTGACACAGTGACTGCAGCAATGGGATCAAGATATGAGAAATTATTAAGTTAAGCTTAGAAGAGTTCAGATCTGTTGTTCATAGGGTTGCTATGGGTTGTACTCAACACGACGGCACTTGACAACAACAATAACAATCTTTCTGTAAGCTCATAATACATACATACACAATCACTGGGTGATACAACAGCTAAGTGTTATGTTATTATCGGTAATATTCCCGAAGAGTCAGAATCATCTTAAAAATAACCAGCTCCCCTTTGTTTTATTTTGTTTTCAACATACATACGTACATCAAACCTAGTGAGTCAAATTCACTTTCAAGAATACTAAGAAACAAACTCATTATTTTAAAAATAGTTAAACAAAACAGGAAGAGAAACATTTTTCTAATCCTCGTCAAAAATATACCAGTTAATGAATAAAAATAAGATCATGTCAATGTTGTCATTTGATAACTCTTAATGAATTATATTTGTGTCTTTGAGTACAACTCACAGCTACACTATTAACAACAGATGAGAAACCATTCCCTATCCTGCACTATTCTCATGTTCTTCACCGAGTTCAAGCCCCTTTTTACAGTTAATCCATTTCGTTGAGGGGCTTCCCCTCTCTCTCTGACCATCCACCTTTCCCAACATGATAGTTTTTACTAAGCGCTGGCAAATCGTACAAGTCCAAAGTATGTGAGATAAGTTTCATCATCTTTGCCACTAAGGAGCACCCTGGTTGCCCTTCCTCCAACACAGTTTTGTTTGTTCTTTTGTCAGTCTGTGAGATATTCAATACTCCTCCCACAGGCCACTATTCAAAAGTATCGATTCTGCTTTGGCCGTCCTTTTTCATTGTCCACTTTATTGCATTAGAATAATGGAATCAGAAAGGATGTACCTGCCGGGGGAAGAGCATAATACCTCTTATGAATTAGGACATTTTGCCAGAAAATGAAATCTGAATCTGATCTCATCTGTGGAGGTAGCTGCCAATTTACAGGAAAGACAAGGACACAGGAGCATGTTCAATAACACCGAGGGGAGTGTAGCCTCTGAATCTAGACTGTGAGAAATTCTCAGGACAAACAATCACATTCTTTAAATGCAGCAGAGAAGTAAAGAAAAAGAGTTCAAAAGCCAAAAGAAAGATAAGTCACTCGTTCAGTGTGTGTAAAACATATTTGATTCAAACACAAAAAGTTTAGAAAGAAATAATAAAACTTTTAAAATAAATTAATACATAATTATTTAAGATTATTATTAATTTTGTGTGTGCCTTTCAGAGTTAGGCTTCTCAGAGGCAGGTGCTGGGATGAAAATACACATGATTTACTAAGGAAATGGAGCCAGAAAAAATTGCACTGACTGCCATTAAGGCAGTTCCAATTCAGGCATTTTGAAGGCTATCAGTTATAACAGAAGACTGCCCATCCTTCTCCCTCAGAGTCACTGGTAGATTCAACCCGAAGTATCCAGCCTTTAGGTTAACAACACAACTTATTACAGATTTAGACCCCAGAGAGCCTCAGCATAATGAAGATAGGAATCCTCACCACTATACCAAAAGGTAACATTATGATAGATGGACAGAATATTAAAGCAATCTAGGATTTAATTTTACTTAGAGCCACAGTCAGAATCTATGGAAATCACAAGAAAACAAAAGTTATATTGTACTAGACAAATCTGTAATCTAGGACCTCTTTTAAAGTTCTAAAGAACGGACTTGTCAGTTTGAATACTTAGATGTGCCTTATCCAAATCATGATATTTTTCAATTGTTTCAGACACATGTGAAAACTGAGCAATGAATATAGAAAATCAAAGAATTCTTGTTCTTTTAATTGCAGTGTTGGTAAAGATTATTGAACATTCTGTGGATTACCAAAAGAATCAACAGGTCTGTCTTGGAGGAAGAATGACCAGGGTGCTCCTTGGAGACAGGATGTTGAATTCTGTCACATTTATTTTGGGCTTGTTTTTAAGAGGGACTAGTACTTACAGAAGGACATCATTGTTGGAAAAGTGGAAGGTCAGAGAAGGAAATTCTATCCAAGGTGGCTGAAACTGTCAGTTTAAGCCTAGCAGAGGTTGTGAGGGTTACACAAGGTGGAACAAGGTTTCAATCTATTGCACATAGGATCACTGTGAATTGAAGTCAATGCAACAGCACCTAACAACAGTCATGTAAGCGTGGTAAGGAGTGGTGGAAGTGGATAGAGGTAAGAAGACAGCTGTCATGAACCATTAATTCCATTCCAATTCATTGCAACCTAATAGAACAGAATAGAACTGTCACACTTTCCTAGGCAGGAAGGAATCTTTACTAAAACAGGTGGCCACTATTGGGTTCAAACCACTGATCTTTCATTTCGTATCTCAGCTTATAAACCATAGTTCCACCAGGGCACCATGAAGTAAACAGATGAAAGTACAATTTGAGACAAAGTCTCAGCCTTGTCTGATCCTGCAGGAAGCTCTGTGGAGGAAGATTCTCAAGGACATAGATTGATACAGTGACTGCAACAATGGGTTCATGTGTGTCAGAGGATGGCACAGGATTGGACAGGGTTCTGATCCATTGTTCATAGAGTCCTTATGAATTGGTTAGACACTGGTTGGCACCTAATAACAACGACATCATGGTAATTAAACTATAGTTTGTCTTCACTTGAAACAAAGGAGCTTATAGTCAAGCACCAGTCACTAGCTATGAGCCACCTGGGGGAGGGGACATGGGATAAGGAAGTTGTACTGAAAAAAGGAAAATGTCTGTTCCCCTGGATCTCTTAATTTAAATGTGGAAAGGTCTGACAAAAATCTCCCCAAAGCCTTGGGCATTTTATGCAGATCAGCCCCTGGAGCACACCTAAGTGTCCCAAGGCTCCCTGAAGCACTTATGCAAATTTTCAAATAACAGTGACATTTCTCTCAGCATTTTTAAATGAAAATCTTTCAAAAATGTATCACTAAGGTCAACGAAGGAAGACTAGTGAATGCAATTTAAACTTTTCTAAATGACTTGAGGTGACCTAAAACATGTCCCATAGAAGATTTCTGAGAATGAAACTCCAGGGGAGTAGACTTCATTCTGTAGATCTTTGCAGAGCTGATGGCCTGGTGGAGCTGGCCTAGGAGGGGCTCATTGACAGATAGTTGCTGTATGGAGTCTGACTCTGATGGGCAGTATCTGTTTTCAAGGGACATATTTCTCAAACTAACAATGCATCTCATCAACTTCAAGATGCATAGTTTGTTATTGTATTCAAGTTTCTTAAATGAACTTAAATTTTACAAAAGAGTTGGTGAAATAGAGATCAAGCAACTGTGAAACTACAAATTCTCAACCTACATCCCACTGCTCAGGATTTCTGCTAACCAATGTTGTTGTTATTGTGTGCCACCCAGTCAAACCAACCTACTCCTGACCCTCTAGTAGGCTTTAAGAGGTGATAAATCTCAAGGAAGGAGATTGATAGTGCTTCACCCAAGGAGAAGCTGGAGGATTCAGTGTGCCTTTGGAATTGGAGCACAGCTTCTTACCATTAACCCACCCACCAGTACTCCCCAAACAAGGTCAATAGGAAGGGGGGGAGAATTAAAACTGAGGGCCTACTCTGTGCTTGGCACACTGCTCAGTCTTGAAGAGGAAGTGTTCTGTTCTGGTCTTCTGAGCTGAGGAACCAGAGCCTGGAACCTGGAATGTGCCTGCTCCATCAGTGTGCGTGGAGATTAAAGGCTACACTGTTAGCTACATGGCATAGGATTTATAGACTCCCCGCACATGGAGCACAGTGCTGATGGGATCTGCAATTCATGGTAGATTGGGGATTAGACCATTGTGATCCATGAGTGTCAATGAGTGTGTTATGCCTAAGAATGCAGCTGCCTTAAAGGACTAAGACTCACATATTTAAGAAACAAAGAACCCGCTTTATTTTGCAGAATAATTTTCCACAGTAGAAAGGTGGCCAGAGAAAGAGCCTCGAGTCTTTTTGTGCAACTGGTTTTAAGGCCTTCCCGGGTGCTTCTGTCCAGGGCGGGGAGATTGGGAACATGGTTGGTGGGCAGCGGAATCAATCATGTGGGTCGACTTTTGGTTGGTTGGCTATTTTGCCTGCTTCTGCCCTCTCTGGTCAAGTACGCACTTTGTCTGTCCTTGCTTTGAGTTACGTAGGACGAGTTAATTTTAAACTTTGCTAGGATAGATGAGACTCTACCTGGTGCATCTGTGTTTGCTCTTCCCCTCCTAAGTTAAGAATTTTTATGGTCCACTTCTGCATCTAGAATTAATGGGTTCTTTTCAAGGTTGGGTTTGAGTCAGACTCCACATGGGCACCAGAAGCACAAAATGGGATTTATGCTGTCCCCTCAAGTGAAATTCAGAAATTGATCACCAGAATTTTCTTCCTATCCTGTCTTAATCTGGAAGGCCCAATGAAAGTCATCCAGCATCATAGCAACACAACAAGCCTTCACTGAAAAACAGCTGATGACTTCCAGTTTGCTGATCCTGTACTTCTAAGGTTGTACTTCAGACTGCTTCATCTTTATTCCACAGAGTGGCTGGTGGATTCAAACTGTCAGCCTTTCAGATAGAAACCCAACATTCATCCTACTACACTGCTGTGACTCCTTTCCCTAAAACCCAGGCCTCCCTTCATGCAAAGCCCCACCCTTTGACTAGAGGCCATGCATCCCCTACCCAACAGAATACCCCCTATGCTGTCACTGACTTCCAGACCCAACTACTGCCAAGCAATGTGGCTCTAGTGACTCAGTGGGGCTCATGCATTTCTGGTGGCCATGCTCAGGTTTCTTGGTGGTCTTGACATTGGTTGGCTTTGGCAGCCTTTTCTTTCCACTTTAGATGCCTTTTCTTGCACTTTACAGGTTGTCGTTTTCCATCTGCTGCATGTTGAGTCAGATAAACAAAGATACCAGACAGAGTGTAAACCATGGTTCTAGACCAATGAGTTCTAAATAAAGGCCTGAGCCTCAGAAGGATAGCTCTGGGCTTGCTTGGGTCCCAGAAGAATGGACTCAGTAAGACAGGGTGATCGGCTGATCCCAGAGAGCTAATTTGCTTTAAGTCTGGAACAACAAGCAGAGTCTATTAGCTGTCATTCCACACACATGAAATTGATCTTAGTTCACACGGTTACTACGCTGTCATATGAGTGAGCCCAGTTTAGGTGGTAGCACCCAGCTGTAACCCCATCACATAAAAGGGAATTGCTGAGGTCTTCAGGAGTAGAAAGGAGGTGGTAGGTCACAGGTCATCTGGAATTAAAAAACTCCTGGGGGTGAGGGAACACGGTGGAAGGTTCATGTGCATAGTGACAGGGAAAAATTGAAGACAGAAGGCCTCATCTTGTGGTTTGGGCCCATACAGCTGCAACACAGCACAGTGAAAAACAAGGAGAGACCCACAGGAGCCTGAGCAGATACTGGGCCAGGTATGATGGTGGTTGAGAGAAGTGAGCTCCACTCCCATTGTCTACCCCACAGAACCACAGTTTGAATTTCAAATTATTGCTTTACATATTTTGTGCATACTAGTGTGTTGTTTTTCATTGTCATTGAGATGGAATTTAACTCTAGTTGGTATTTCAGTGAGTTTTCACAGGCTAGAAATCACATGGGAAGAGATTACCCATAACCTGCCTTTGAGCTGACAGCTCGATTCCTTACGACTAAGCCACCAGAGCTCCTTTGTATTGGTGTAGTGGAAAAAAATTTATAGATACTAAATACCACTTGTTTATTACAGTAGCTTATTTACTTCATCAATGTTTGTAGAATTCCAGTGGAATGGATAGTGTCACATGATGCCACGTCAATAGATTTATTTCAGTCTACAAGATTCCCCAGAATGCCACTATCTCTGAATAAGAACTATTCCTTGTCATCTAGAACTGCTTTCTTATAGTTGTTTTTGTTAGTGGTGGTATATGCCATTTAGTCCAAGCTGACGAATAGCTGAACCTTCAGCAGGTTTTCAGAGGCAATAAATCACATGGAGGAGATTGCCCATCCTCCTCCCACAGAGAAGCTGGTGGATTTGAACTGTGTGCCTTTGGGATTGCAGAACTGCTTTGATACCTCCATATTCTAGAAGAAATTCATTTCCAAAGTTCAGGTTAAGTGGATGAATCTCTCCACCCCTTCACTTAGATCCAGGTCCAACAGCTTCTGCTGCTCAGGGCAATATTTTCCTGGAGATGTTTCTAGAAGCCAATGCCATCTTTGGTTACAGTCTCTGCTTCACTCCTGCCTGTGCTCTGATCATCACAGCTTATACGCTGCTCCTTTTACATCTCTGAAGGGAAGATCTCAACTTGAATTGAATTTCAAAGAAAAAACCTGTTCTGCCATAGTACATCTGGCACATCACAGCTGGAGGTAACAGGCTCTAGGTGTGGGGGGTGGGGGGCATTGAGGCAGCAAGCTGACCTTGAGCCTCACCACATGGGGGGCCATGGCCTCCACAGATTCTCCTTTGCTAGCTTCAGAGCCATGATGCTCCCTCTAGACAGCTACCCTGCAAGGTGACCAACCCTTCAGCAACATGGGACATCCTGCTTAAATACCCCCATTCAGGAGTCTCCTTGTTCCCCAGGTAGGGTCAACTGGAGAGGAGAGGACCTCCAAGTCCCCAGGCATTCTCAGCAGTCCAGACATGAGGGTTTCTGAGCTAACCCAGCTTCTAGAGTTGAGTTTCCGTGGAGGAATTCTCTTTCCTGAGATGTACTGAAATTAAAAATGACCACGAAAAATGAAGAATGAGATAGTCACACCACTCTGGGTCCACACTCACTTATTCAATTAATTAAGAAACTTTTACATTGGACTTGCATGCACTAGGCACAGTTTAAGTACTTCTTCATCTAATCTTCATCATAATCCCATGCAGAGCCTGAGGCATGAAGAGGTGAAGCCATTTGCCCAAATAGCCTCAGAAGCAAAACTATATATCCTTCAATTATTATTGAGTACACCAAGGTCTTATTTATGTAAGAGAGAGAAAGAGGGAGGAGCAAGAAAAGAGAGAAACTCGTACGTAAGGTGTGTATAATCGCTCATTCATAACTACCCATAGAATTTCTCAAAACTCACCTCACTACCATCAAGTTGAAACCAACTCTTAGCTGATGATGGTCTGTTGGTTTTCTGAGGCTGTAAACTGCCCTGAAGGGATGGACCTGCTTTTTCCTGAGGAGCTGCAGGTAGTTACTACCTTGGCTTGGCAACACAACCCCTGTGGCCACGCCTCCCCTAGAACTTTGGAAAGGTATTTCTAACAGTGTCCAAAGCATTACCATGTCTCTTCTGAGGGTCTTGTCTTTTAAAAGACAAGTCTTTGTGCCTTGAGGAAGGGTTCATTTAAGGCGAGCGATGGACTAGGTAACTCCCTCGCAAGAAATTTAGCGATAGTGTCAGTACACAAGCATAATATGAAGCTTTTTATCTTCTTTACTTTCTTTCAAACACTGAACAGTCTAGTGATGTAGACTATTTATTTACATCCATTCTAAAGGTGGAGAAACTGAGTTACTAACAAATAATCCGCTTGCCCAAGGTCCCACAGTCACAATAAATGGAACTGCAGACCTCTTTTCTCAATCCTTCATGGTAGATGGTGAACTGGTGCTGAGTAAGGGTACGTTAGAGGTCAGCATGGGCTTTTGGGGGTGACAATAGATGTTTATTTAAAGTGAGGCCAGAGGTTTAATTTCCTCATTAAGTACTTTCCAAACTGTCAAAATTAAAAAAAATAATAAAAATCCTCACATGTTGAGAAGACTTGGAGGAAACATATTAAAAGAGCTCTTGGGAGGATGTAAACTGACATGTTTTTTGGAGTGCGATTCAGCAGAAAAGCCCTTTAAAAAGTGAGTGTGCTTGAATTCTGTAATCTCACTTCTAGGCATCTTGCCTGAGGATATAGTTGGACAATTATACAGACAAATGTACAGAGATTTTTATTATATAAGTTATTACAATAACCAAAACCTGGGAAAACCAACTAAAGATAGAGGATTGACTGAACAGCAGAGAAGTGCCAAAATGCTTATGTTAGTACAGGAACGGGGCTGAGGACTGACAAATTGATGAGAAAGACACACAGGATTTTTCAGGTTGGAAAAAAAAATGCAGGTTACTGTTTGTTTAATCTAAATAGGTCTGGAAATAAAAATAAAACATTGAAATGTTTACTATGATGAGCTCTGCTTGGTGAGATTTTAAATATTTTTTTTCTTACTGAGCTGTATTTTTCTCTTTGGTAATCGTAATGAAGCCATTTTCTAAGGAGAAGGTCTGTCTCAGTGGCCAAAAGGGACAAATCTTTGGAGAAGGACATCGTGCTCTGAAGGGTGGAGGGATAGAGCAGGAGAGGGAGCCCCCAGATGAGATGGATTAACACAATAACTAAGGCAATGGGGGTAGGAGTGTCAGAGTCAGTGAGACCGGCTTAGGACAGGGCAGGCTTTAGAGCTGCTATGCATAGGGTCACTGTGAGTTGTAGATGACTGGATGGCAAGATAGATAGATGATAGATAGATAGATAGATAGATAGATAGATAGATAGATAGATATAGATAGATAGATGATAGATAATAGATAGATAGATAGATAAAGAAGGAGGAGAGGGGGACATGAGGGTGAGAAGGATATATATATATATAGTTTAACAATTGGTACATGGAATGTTCATAGTTTGAGTGTTGGAAAACTGGATATTGTAAAAAATGAAATGGAGCATGAATATTGACATACTAATCATTAGTGAGATGCAATGTACCAGCTTTGGCCACTTTGAATCAGATAATCATATGATACACTATGCAGGAAATTAAAATCAGAAGAATGGTGTATTCATAGTAAAAAGGTCAATTTCAAGTTATATCCTGAAATGCAATGTTATGAGTGATAGAATAATATCCACATGCATAAAAGAATGACCTGTTAATACCACAATTATTCAGATATGTGCTCCTACATCTAGTGCCAAAGAGGAAGAAATTGAGAATTTTAACCAAATTTTGCAATCTTATATTGATTGAATCAGGATGTGTTAATGATAATTGGTGACTGGAATGCAAAAGTAGGAAAAAATGAAGGTACAGTAATTGGAAAATATGGGCTTGATTATAGAAAAGAGGCTGGAAGTAGAATAATTGGATTTTGTATTTACAATTATTCATCACAAATACTTTTTCTAAAAGACACAAAAGATGACTTTACATGTGGATTTCACCTGATGGGCTACATAGGAATCGGATTAACTACATTTGTGGAACAAATTGTTGGAGAAGCTCAATTGTCAGCAGTCAAAACTAGGCCAGGGACAGACTGTGGGTCAGATCATTAGTTACTCATATGCAAGTTTAAACTGAGGTCAAAGAAAATGAAAATAAGCCCACAGGGACCAAGATATGATCTTGAATCAATTCCATCAGAATTTCTTGACCATCTTAAGAATAGTTTTGAAACATTGAACACCAATGATAGAAGACCATATGAATTGTAGGATGATATCAAAGATATCTTTCATGAAGAAAACAAAAGATCATTACAAAAACAGAGGAGAAATTAAAAAAATAAAATGTATGTCAGACGAGACTCTAAAGATTGCACTGGAGCTTCCAGATGTCAAATTAAAAGGAAAACATGTTGAAGTAAAAGAGCTGAACAGATGGTTTCAAAGGGCCACTCAGGAGGACAAAGCAAAGTATTATAATGGAATGTGCAGAGAGCTGGAATTGGAGAATAAAAAGGGAAGAACTCGCTCTGCACTTTTCAAGAAAGAGCTAAAAATTAAATTTAGGCCTTGTGTCTCAGTGTTGAAAGATCCTATGGGCAATGTATTGAATGACCCAGAAATCATCAAAAGAAAATGGAGAAAATACACAGAGTCATTGTACCAGAGAATTGATTAACACTGAAAAATTTCAGGAAGTACCATATAAAAAGGAGCCAATGGTAATGAAAGAGGAAGCGGAAGCTGAATTGAAGGCATTTGCAAAAAAAAATAAAGCCCTAGGAATCGATGGGATGCCAATTGATTTATTTCAATTAACAGATGTAGCCTTGGATGCACTCATCAGCTTATGCCAGGAAATTTGGAGGACGATTGCCTGGCCTAAGAATTGGAAGAGGTCCATATTTGTTCCTATTTCCAGGAAGGGTGATCCAACTGAATGTGGAAATTATTGAAAAATACCATTGATATCACATGCTAGTTGAATACTACTGAAGATTATGCAAAAATGGCTGGAACAGTACATAGGGAATTGCCAGAAGTTCAAGCAGATTTAGAAGAGGCCATGTCACCAAGAATATCATTGCTGATATCAGACGAATCCTAGCTGAAAGTAAGGAATACCAGAAGAATGTCGTGATAGATGGTGAAGAGATTGAGATTGTTCACAGCTTTAGTTTGTTTGGCTTAATCAACACTATTGGTACCAGCAACCAGGAAATGAAAAGACGAATTACTTTGGGAAAGTCTGCTGTCAGAGAACTTTCCAAAGTACTGAAGAGCAATGAGGACAGTCTGGAGACGAAGGTGTGCCTGATTCAGGCCATTTTCTTTGCCATTACTTGCTATGCATTAGAGAGCTGGACTATGACTAGGGATGATAGAGGGAGAATTGATTCCTTTGAGCTGTGATCCTGGAGAAGAATATTGAATATACCATGGACTGCTAGGAGAGTAAACAGGTTCGTCCTAGAGAGGGTGATACCAGGCTGTTGCTAGGAGGTAAGGATTCTGAAGCTTTGTCTGACTTACTTTGGACATGTCACAAGGAGGGACCAGTCCTTGGAGAGGGACATCATGCTTGGGAGGATGGAGGGACAGTGCAAGAGAGGAAGACCCTAAATGAGATGGAGTGTTTCTGTGACTGGGCTAATGAGGGTAGGTGTATCAGAGACAATAAGATTGGCAAAGGAAAAAGCAGGGTTTAGGACTGTTTTACATAGGGTCACTATCAGTTGCAGGTGACTCAATGGCACATAACAAGTATATCAACATATATAGTTCAAGCCACACGGGGCAGAATTAAGTAAACTTTTTAACACCCTAAGGGGATAACTGTACAAAGTTGTCAGGATCGTAGTCTTAGTGGAGATCAAGGTTAGGCTCTGAAGGCCTACAGGGTAAGGACCTGCTCTGGTAATCCAAAATCAGGTGGTTCAAATCCACTAGCTACTCCTCAAAAGAATTTGATATCAAAGTAAATGGTGGCTAGATGTCATTTCCGATTGCTCAAAAAGTCATCACAACCGAGAGTCATGGATAGAGCAGGAGGAAATGTAAATCAAACTCTTAATCATAAAAATGGCCAGTCTTGCTAGTATGATAGAGACATCAAGAACCCCAGAGACTATGGCCACAGTGGTCCGTAGCCACTCTTCACTTTTAAACAGTTCTTTAAGGTGAACACAATCACCAAGATGTGCTCATTCCTTAGAATGGTCACCTAGACAAGATTCACCGGGCAGCATTTGTTCAGGGATAAAATTGAAACTCAAGAAGGGATAGGATAGTGGGATTAATGGAAACTAGAATCACAGGGAGGGAGCAGAGAGAGTGGTGTTATAACATGGGGGCTGTAATCAACGCTATTAACCTACACGTGTGTGAAAATTTGCATGAAAAACAAGTGTGCTCCATAAACAAGCCACAATTCGAAAACAGAAAAACAAATTAGCGTCAGTATGCAAGATTCTATGTTCACAGCAAAACTGTCAGCCCATATATTGTATTTATAGCCCATAAATACAATAAGGAGAACAGATGTAGGAATTGTGGCTTATCTTTACAGTGGAATAGCAAACCCTATTTAGAAAAAAAAATGAATGAGAAAGAACTCCATAAAATGTTGGCAAGGAGACAAAAGCTAGATTACACATAGAAAAGTATCACTTGTTAGAGTAAAAATCTTCACTCGCCACCATCGGCTTGGCTCCGACACATGGTGGTTTTTTTCCTATCATCTCCAAGATAGTAAATCACAACAGAAGAGACAGCTCCTCTTCCTCCAAGGAGCCGTGGGTGGATTTGAACTGATAGAGACACCAGCTACTCAAGTTAGCTACATGACACCCTACACACTGTGTCAGCAGAATTTCAAATTGTGAACAGTTAATAGGTAACAACACACCTATAACAACACATTTAATAGGGTTCTAAACTGATAAAATTTGTAAAGTGTGCCACAACATGTGAAAGTCTAGAGAGCATTAGGTTGAGTGAAATAACTTAGTCACAACAGGACAAATATTGTATAAGACCCTTATGGTGATAATCGGAGGGCTACCAAAGGTAAAAATGGGGATGGAAAGGATAAAAATGGAATGAGTAGACAAGAACAGTGTAAGGACCAAGCAAGGGAGGATCACCTGGGAAGAACTGAGATAAAGACAATGTGGCTATGGCAAAGCAAATAGGAACAAAGTGTATGTGTTTAAGGACATCAGATGTTAGTGGGAGCACGGAGGAGTGAAGGAATAGCCAGGTGCCCTGGGGAGTTGAGGTGCAGAGAGAGAAGTAACAGATCAATCATAATTAATTATATAAAACATAATGACTGTGGACTACCAAGAGAACAAAGAGGTCAGTCCTGGAGAGGGTGAGACCAGGCTGCTTCCTGGAGGCAAGGATTTTGAAGCTCTGTCTCACATACTTTGAACATGTTACCAGGAGGGACTGGTCATTGGAGAAGGACCATGCTTGGAAGGGTGGAGAGACAGCACAGAAGAGGAAGACCCAGGATGGGATGGATTAACTCAGTGACTGGAGAAATGGGATTAGGTCTGGTGGAGACAATGGGATTGGATCAGGACAAGGAAGGTTTCAGAGCTGTTGTACATAGGTTTGCTGTGAGTTGCAGGTGATTCGATGGCTCCACCACCAATGTACAGAAATAATTGTATAAAACAGAATGCATATTAGTGGCACAATGGAGATTAATGATTGTATAAAAGTGAATAATGTTATAAGTCATAGTTTAAAAAAATATATATTTTGAAAAGTGGCAAAGGATACATGATAAAGTGTTTTCCACTCAACACTGTTTCTCAGCCAACATTTTGTCAGGCCAGAGGTAACCAGGCTTACCAGTCATTTTAGTAATTTTTCCAACTTTTTTATTGTGTTGGATGAAAGTTTACAGAACAAATTACAGTAATCCATGCACATTTTGGTCTGTAATGTTGGTCACAGCAGGTCCTCCTCTGTGCTCACCTACTCCCCATATCCATCCTTACATCTTTCTGCCCTCTTGCCCCTGTCTTCCGAGCTTTATCCCTCAGAAACACTGCTCCTTGATCTCAGAAGGCTGGCTGTTCTCTTCTCAGGAGCTCATACCTCTTTAGTGTTATTGGTCCCCTTGTTCACTGTTCAGATGAAAGCTGAGCCAGAGCTGAGTGTGGGGGTGAGTTTGGTTCTGGGTTTGCAGGGTGATTAAGAACCCCAAGTCTCAGGAGTTTGATCAACCACCGCCATAGTGGCAAGCCTGGCCTTTGTTTCTTCTTTGGAGTTTTGCTCCACATTTCTTCCTCGCTTTCTCCAGGACCTCCTGTTAGGTACTTTTCCAAGTCATCTGCAGAGGTAGCCAGTCACCATCCAGCTCTGACCATCAGGGAAGTTGTGGCTCGTGTGCCCATCAGTGCTTTGGACTAATTAGGTTTTATTGCATCTTTGATTTTTTTTTTCACTCTTCTTTGCTTCATAGGGGAGAGATCAATTATGGTACCTTAGACAGATGCTCATAAGCTTTTAAGGCTCCAGTTAATACTCATCAAAGCAGGGTGCAGAACACTCTTTTTGTACATTATGTTGTATCAGTTGACCCTGATGTGTCCCCTAAGACTATGTTCTTGAGCCCACAGATGTTTGGGAATGGCAAAGAAGTTTTAATAATTTTGGTATTTACATGTTCTACTATATTTGTGAATAAATTTTATACTATGTAAAATACATATGCAGAAATATCTTCTATCAAAAAGAAAGAGGGTAAAAACTCAAACCCAATCACGTGGAGCAAATTCTGACCTATATTCACAGTGTTTCAGTCACTTACTCACTCTTGCACACATTGCCTTGAAGTAAGAACCAGCTCAGAGCTGATCCTCCAGTGGATTTCAGAGGCTGTAAATCACATAGAAGATCATCTATCTCTCTTCTGAGGAACAGGTGGTGTTTGTACCACCTTTGGGTTGGTAATACAACTCTCTACCCTGTAGCTCACCAGAGCTCCCATAGTGTTTACAAGGCTGTAAGTCTTGGACGGAATTTTTATGAACGTAGACGGCATTTTTCTCCTTTAGAGCTACTAGTGGGTTCAAATTATCAATTCTTTGCAGCTGAATTCTTTGATCATTGTTCCACCAGACTGCCAAATAATTTGTGGAAATAGTCTCATTTGCCTCCCACTCCTATTCAGCTTCTGTTGTATCTGTGCATTGTCAAGGATTATTGTAATTACTGCTACTACAAGATTCATATGTGAGAGGGTTGACTTCTGTTACGTTGCCATCCCTCCCTGAGTCTCCTTTTGCCCTGATCATTCTTGCTACCCTTCCTCTTATTGTACATTGCCTTTTCTTTCACCCGAGTTAGTATGTGTCAACCCTCTACTTAGTAATTTGCTTTCCCTCCTCTCCCCCACTGAAAGCTTCAGAGAATGTTTCTTTCCATAAGTAATCTTTTCTTGACTTTTTATAATAGTAGTCTGACACAATTTGTCCTGGGCGATTGACAACTTTTTACCACTGACTCCCTAGAATAATCAACCACCCAAAATCAAAAGGCCACATGACCCACAGATAAAATATACAAGGCAGGAAGGGCTCGCAAATAAAGATGAATGGAGGCAGTAAACCCAAGGAGGAAGTGCAAAGAATGAGTTTTGTTGTACGAATGGCGATCACCATCATAAAACAAATGGTATATATATACTGTGTCATGATCTTCATGGTTTTTATTCTACATTTAAATCTTGGTTCTTGTAAATGATTGAGGAATGGATCCTTTTTCGTTTTATATAGACCCAGTTTTCCCAGCACATATATCCAGTTTCTCCAGCACCATTTGTAACAGACTATTTCTTCCTTATTTAGTGGATTATTTCAGTCTTTCCTGAGATAGTCGATAGACATGCAAAGCAAATGCTTATGCAATTATTGTTCTCTTTTTTAGAAAACAGAAACTGTCTATAAGTCATTCACTGTTCTACGATTTCCCTTAGCAAATAGATAATTTTATGTCAGTATAGAGTGTCCTCATTATTTTATATAGTCCCACAATACTCCATTAACTGGAAGGATAATAATTTATTTTGCCAATCTCCTCCTGATGGGTATGTAGGTAGTTTAGAGTCATTTGCTATTACAAGCAATAAGTGAGCATCCATAAAAATCATTTTGCTCATATGGAAGCATGTCTGTAGAATAAATTCCTATAAGTGGAGTGACTAAGGCATGTCCATTTTTAATTACGATTTTTTTTGTAACCGTGTAAAAGAGAGAGAGAGAGAGAGAGAGAGTGTGTGTGTGTGTGTGTGTGTGTGGTGGAGGAGGGGAGAATTTCATAAAATATGGTTGCATACACAGACTATTCTGAGCATTAAGTGATTGAACCACAAAAATGAATGCTTTCTGCTTAAGCTTCATGATGTCTCAGGCTTTATTTCCAGCACTTATCAGCATCTTGTGTTTCCAGACCATGGTATCTTATTTGTCGTTTATAACCAACACAGCAAAAGATAGTGGATTAGACAATTATGAGTGATTTTCATTTTGTTGCTTATTCTTTTCCAAATTTGCTGCACTGGAATTCCAAAGCAGGGTTAGGATCCACCAGCTGTTCTGCAGGAGAAAAATGGGCCGTCTCCTCCCTTGTACTGTCCCTGAAAACCTACTGCAACTTCTGGATCAGTTATGACTCCAGGACACACAACAACACTTCAAAATTTAAAAGTGCATTCTTTTTTTCAAAATTGCTGAAAACTCCTCTTTATCTTCCTATCACATCAACAAATTGCCAGGGTAAACTCTGATCCTACTAAAAAAGGCAACACAGCAGCAGGCCATGGGATAGCTCTTGGAAAGGCTACACAGCACCTACCTTAACACAGAAAGGGAACCAAACAAGAAAAGTGAGGCCCTCATTATGTTACCAGTTAGAATGAGAACAAAAATGTGTGTTCTTCCCTTTAAAATATCTTAGCTATGTTTAATTTGACCATTCTTAAAAAGACCCATCTCCTCTTTCATAGATAACCATTTGAATTGTGGTGCTGGGTAAGAGTACTGGGTATTCCATGGACTTCCAAAAGGACAAACAAGTCAATCTTGGAGGAATTACAACCAAGGTACTTGTTAAAGGCAAGGATGATGAAATTTCTCACACACTTTGGGTATGTTAGTGGATGGTCCAGTCCTTAGAAAAAGACATCATGCTGGGAAAGGTAGAGGGTCAGAGAAATAGAAGACTTCCTGCAAGGATTGACATAGTGATTGTAACATTGGGCTTGAAGATATCAGAGATGATGAGAAGACCACAGGATAGGGCAACAAGGTTCAATCTGTTGTTCATAAGGACACTTTGATTTGTAGATGACTCAATGACAGCTAACAACCACACAACATAAAGGGCTTAGTATATTTGTGAGGAGTCTTTCATGTCATGAACACAAACCACTATCCAAGGGCCAATGAACCTTGTATAGTCCACTGCTTCACTTTCCAGTTGAGTATATGCTGGCTGACACAAAGGTTATAAAAGAGACTGCACAAATATAAAACAATGGTAAAATGATTGTACATTCTCATGATGATGGAAAAATCCAGGAAGTTTCACTGGATCTAAGAGTTAGTCACAGAGAGGCTACTTGTACTCAGCCAGATAAGCTCGAGTTGGAAAATCAAAAGAGACAAACTCGCTCAGCATTTCTTAAGCTAAAAGAACTAAAGAACAAATTCAAGCCACAATTTGCAATGCTTATGGATGCTAAGGGGGGAGGGGGGAGCTGGAATCCAGTTTGGAAGTCGTCTGCAGCAGCTGGATTCTACAGAGGCTTGTTTGCTGGTTCTGGTGAAGAGTAGGATAGAATGCTGACTTGTTAATGGATGTGAGATGATGTGATTTGGCCTCTGATTTTGATCAAACTTTCTTCTAAGTGATATAGCATTGGTCTGTCCATTTGCTGTACAGAAGTAACTGGTGGTTGCTATGGTGCTGAACAATGTGACACTGATGTGTCAAATGTGATAATGGTTACCTATGGTGGACAGTGTTTGGTGGAGCTTCCTGATTAAAACAAGCTTGGAATCAGAGTGGCATCCACTTCCAAAATGGCTTGCCTCCAGAAACTCTATAAACATGGAGAAACAACAAAAGTTATACAAGTGTTCAAGTGTTTGGTTCATAGGGTTGCTATCAGTCTTCTATTACTTGATGGCACTTAATAACAACAACAAAAAAGATGATATGGGCAGAATATTGAATGATGCAGGAAGCATTAAAAGAAGATGAAAGGAGTACACAGAGTCATTGTACCAAAAGGAATTGGCAGACACAGAAGATTTTAAGAAACAACATATGAACAAGAGGCAATGGTGATGAAGGAGGAAGTTCAGGCTGCTCTGAAAAAATCTTGAAAAAATAAAGCCCCAAGAATTGATGGAATACAAGTTGACATATTTCAACAAATAGATGCTGCCCTGGACGTGCTCACCAAATTATGCCAGAAATCTGGAGGGCCAACTGTTTGGAAGAGTTCATCTTTATTCTCTTTCCAAAAAAAGGTGGCCCAATAGAGTGTGGGAACTATCAAACAATATCACTAATATCACACACTAGTAAAATCCTGTTGAAGATTATCCTGAAAAGACTGGGAAAGTACATTGAAAGAGAACTATCAGAAATACAAGCTGGTTTAAGAAGAGGTCATAACACTAGAGACATTGTCAATTTCAGATGGATCTTGGCAGAAAGCAGAGAGTACAAGAATGTCTATTTAATTGACTATGCAAAAGGCATTTGAAAGTGTAGAAGACAACAAATTGTGGCTAACCTTGAGGAGAATGGGAATTCCAGGACATTTTATTGTATTTATAAGAAACCTATACTTGGACCAGGAAGCAGTCTTCAGAACAGAGCAAGGAAACACTGCATGGTTCAAAATCAGGAAGGGAATGTGTCAGGAATGAATCCTTTCTCCATACCTTTTCAGTCTATATGCAGAACAGATCATTCAGGAATCATGGAGGAATGTGACATCAAGACTGGAGAAAGACTCATCAACAAGTTATAATATACAGATGATACAACCTTGCCTGCTCAAACTGAAGAAGACCTGAAGTTCTTTCTGCAGAATGTCAAGGGCTGTAGTCTTCAATATGGATTGAAGCTCAACATTAAGAAGACAAAGATTCTCATGACAGGTCCAACTGGCAGCACCATGATAGATGGAGAAGAGATTGAGGTTGTTAGCAATTATACTTGTTAGGATCCACAACCAACACTCTTATCTCCAGCAGTCAGAAAATGAAAAAATGAATTGCATTGGGAAAATCAGCTGTCAAACTCCTCTTCAGAGTGAGGACAAGGAATGATGTGAATCTAGAGACTGAGACATGCCTAATCCAGGCCATGGTCTTCACAATTGCTTGTTATGCTTCAGAGAGCTAGACAATGACTAAGGATGACAGAAGAAGAATAGATGCCTTCGAGTTGTGGTGCTGGAAAAGTGTCTTGAACATAGCACTGACTGCCAAGAAAACAAATAGGTCTTTCTTAGAGAGGGTGAAACCAAATTTCTCCTTCGAGGCTAGGATTTTGAAACTCTATCTCACATACTTTGGGCATGTAGCCAGGAGAGACCAGTCCTTGGAGAAGGACATCATGCTCAGGAGAGTGAATGGACAGCACAGGAGAGGAAGACCCCAGATGAGATAAATTGATACAGTAACTGGGGCAATGGTGGTTGATGTGTTAGAATTAGTGAGACTGACTCAGGACAGGGAAGGGTGCAGAGCTGCTGAACATAGGGTTGCAGGGAATGCGATGGCGCGTAACAACAACAGATTATATTGGGTTGTGTTTGTATTTTTTTTTTTTATTTAAGCCTCTTGTTTAGAGTTAACAAGAGGGCCTTGTGGAGGGCCTTTGTATTTAAAAGTTGTATTAAAAGTTGAGGAACATTCTTCTAAGTAGTACATCACTCTTCTGTCAATTTGCTGTCCTGAGACCTGGGGTTGCTGTGGTGCTGAAGCTTGTGCCACTGGGGTGTCAAATGCCATAATAGCAGCTTCAAGTTTAAGTCAGGTTTGGAAACAGGAGTGACATCCATCTCCTAAACAACATGCCTCTGCAAACTCTATGAACTTTGAGAAATGCCAATAGTTATAGAAAGGCTTCAGGTCTTTTGTTCATGAGGTCACTATGAGTCATGCTCGACTTGACAGCAATTAACAACAACAACTGTCTTCTACCTCCTCCTCTGCTGTTTTGAACCATGTAATCAACAGTTCATGGACAGATAACTCAGAGACCTCAAGTTCTGGCTACATGCCAGCACCTGGGAGCTTTCAGTAATCCCCGCAGCACCCAGGTGAGATACACCACACCCGTTCTGCCAGACATTATGAGGATGAGACCCATTAATCAACTGGTCTTCACTGAAGAACCCTCTAGACAGAAGACAAAGTATTACATGCTTGAGGCTAAAGAGCATGCCCAATGTCTTAAGACATTGAAAGTGGCAAGAGTTCTTAGCAGTATTTCTTTACAACATCAGGGCTAGTGATTCACATGGGTACAGGGCCTTCCCATGATGCTGTCAGGCTCTGGTGTGGCATCCACCATGAACTTGTCTCACATATCTCACAAAATATTTGCTGTTTTTAAAGTTGTCTGCATACAACTCAGTGACATTGTGTTCACTGTGCTTGCCATTATCACAATTGCTTATTTCCAAACGTTTCCATCATCTTTAAGGACAGCTCAGTGCCCCCAGCAGTGATTCCTCTTTCTCTCAGCTTTAGCCCCTGGCGACTACTAATAAACTTTTGCCTCTGCCTTTGTTTGTTCTAGACATTTCCTGTAAGTGACATCATACAATATTTGTCCTTCTGTGACTCACTCATTATTATGTTTTGAAGGCTCATCCATGTTACATTAATCACTTCATTTATCTTTAGGACAGAGAAATATTTCATTGAGCTCTGGTGGCCTCCTCTGTGGCGAGTGGAGATTTCACTGCTAACCGAAAGCTACCACCCCCACCTCCTCAGGCATTTCAAATACAGCAGCAATTCCACAGGGGAAATATGGGCAAAATATTGTAAAATGCAATACTTTTTGTTTGTACTTTTTGTTTATCCATTCACTTCCTGCAAGGGTCATGTCTCTTTATAAAGACTGTGTGAGGAAATGACAAATCACTGATTAAGAGAAAATATTTGTAAAGCAAATATCTTATCAATACGTGGAAACATTGGTGGCCTAGTGGCAAGAAGCTGCACTGTAATCCTGAAGGCACACTGAAGGCAATCCTGAAGGTTCAAATCCACCAGCTGCTCCATGGGAGGATGAGCAATCTCCTCCCGTGAGATTAACTGCCTCTGAAAACCCATTGGAGGGTCAGCTATGGATGAATTCTGACTCAACAGTATACAACAACCACAAAATATTTTATAGAAGACTTTTCTATTAAAGATTAAAGGGATACCAAAAAAACTCTTTTTAAGAATCAGTAAGGAAGCAAAGAAGCAAATTACAAAATGAGCAAAGAGCTAAACACTACATCAAAGAAGATATACAAGTGAGAGATAAGTATATAAAAATGCTCAGCAGCACATTCCATCAGGGAATTGAAAATCCAGACAATAATATAGAACTGCACACCTTTTGCTGTGACTAAAATCCAAATATTGGCAACAGCAAATACTAGCGAAGATGTGAATAATAGTAAATTCTCATCCATCGCTGTTGCAAATAATGCAAAATACTAGTCACTTTTTTTTTTAAAAACATTCTGACAGGTTCTTAACATGCTACCATTGGCTAGCCATTCTGTCTATTATAAGAGTCTTCACAAAGCTGGTTCCTTTGGGGTGGAGGTCAAGAATGTCCCATAGGTCTAACTTTTGCAAACTACTGTACCATCATCTCTATGATCAACTACTTCCCTCCCTCAATACCTTCTCTCTAGTCTTTGGACTCGGTAAGTCCTCACAACATCGCAAAGACTTTGCTGTTGTCAATATTTGGATTTTAGATGCAAGAGGTTTGTTAGGGAAGTAACAGGGCAGAAACTCAGTTCCTGATCCAGACAGCTTCAGTTCTGTGCTGCTTGGCCCTGCTGCTGGTCCTCTCGGGAGAGAGTCATAACTCTGAGCTCTGTGAGTCAGCCAGCCCCACCACAGCCACCTCACACTGGTTCCTGGTTTCTTCTCTCTCACATCACTTTGCTCTTGCTGAAGTTTCACCACCATCTCCCTCATTGTCTGTGTGTGAAAATTACCACCCCCACCATCTTTCCTTCTCTCTCTCTACCTCTCTTCCTTCCTCTTCCTGTCTGTCCCTTTAAGCCTAGTTGGATGCCAAAACTGACCAATTTTCTTCCTAGTGTCTCATACATCTTATTTGCTTCTCTGCATGATCACACACCCATACTTTTAGAAGGAGGGAAGCCAAAATGTTCCTTAGAGGCAAAGAAGGTGAAATTTCTATCTCAGATGAGGCATGTTTTCATGTTCTCAGGGGAGAAAGACATCATTCTTGGTGAAGTAGAGGGTTAGTAGAAAAAGAAAATAAAGTAGACCCTCAACAGGATTGATTGACACGATTTATTGAGTGGCAGCAACAATTAACTTAAGCACAACAGAGATTGTGAGGAAGGCACAAGATCAGACAAAGCTTCCTGCCATTGTACAGAGGGTTGCCCTGAGTGTTTAAACCAACGTGCCTGGCACCTAACAGCAACAAGCCAAAGGTGGGTGATTTTAATCTGTGGCCCTCAGGCCTGGTTTTAATTGTTTTTGGTAGAACATTATTCTAAGTGGGACAGCACTAGTCTGTGAATTGCTGTATAGAGGTAACTCTTGGTTGCTGTGATGCTAAACACTGGGACACTGATGTGTCAAATGTGAAAATGGTTACCCATGGTGGACAGTGTTTGGTGGAGGTTGCCATTCCCTGATTCAAACAAGCTTGGAAGCAGGAGTGGCATCCACTTCTGAAATAGCTTACTTCAGGAAACTATGACCTTGGAGAAAGGATGGAAGTTATACAAGTGTTCAGGTCTTTCGTTCATAGGGTTGCTATGAGTCATCTGCAACTCAACAGCACTTAACAACAGCAACAGCAACAGCAACTGTCACAAGGGTTCCACGCACCTTATTGCATTAGCAGCAAGCTGTCCAATTTCCTTGGTGGACCATAGCGTTCTTATTTGCATGATCTTACCCAATGATGGTGTGGGAGTCAAAAAGCTATGGCTTAAAGAACCATATTATTAAGTCATTCCCAAATGTCCTTAAATATGCATGACAATGGATAAAAAAGCTTTGAAAGATCCATACAACGGAATATTATTGATAAAATTGAATGACTTTTCAGGCTCAAAAATGACACACACACACACACACACACACACACACACACACACACACAAACCCTTAAATCTATATTGTTTAGGAAAGAAACCAGCCTCTGAAATTGTGAAGTACAGCTCTACCTTGGCAAACGTGTGGTCCCCAAGAATTAAAACCAAGTCAGTGGCAATTGTTTTGTTTTATGACATCTAGAAAGGACATAATTATAGAGACACTGGAAAGATAAATGGTTGTCAGGATAAGGAGGACTGCTTAAGAAGGTGAGGCACAGGGCAATTATAGATAATAAACTATTATATATGACACTGTCATGCTGGACACAAGGCTTGAAGCAATTACCAAAGCCCATCAGACTGAACAACATGGACTGAATCCTAATGCAAATTCTGGACAGTAACTAATAATAAAGCACTGTCACTAGTTCATCGAAATCTGGAGGACAACTATTTGGCCAACTGACTGGAAGAGATCCATATTTATCCCCATTCCAAATAAAAAGGTGATCTGAAAGAGTGTTGAAATTATCGAACAATATCATTAACATCACATGCAAGCAAGAACCTACTTAAAATTATGAAAAAACAACTGGACTAGCACATCAACTTCCAGATGTGCAGGCTGAATTTAGAAGAGGCTGTGGCACTAGGAACACAATAGCAAGTGTTAGATGGATCTTAGCTGCAAGCAGAAAGTATCAGAGAAATATCTAATTGTGTTTCATTGATTATGCAAAGGCATTTGACTGTGTGGATCACAACAAACTGTGGCTGACTCTGAGAAGAACGGGAATCCAAGAACACTTGATTGTGCTTATGTGAAGCTTATACTTGAACCTGGAGATATTCATCAGAAAAGACCAAGGAAACACTGCATAGTTCAAAATCAGGAAAGGTGTATGCCAGGGATGCATTCTATCTCCATACTTTTCAATTTGTATGAAGAACAGATTACCCAGGAGGCTGAACTCTATGAGGAGAAACGTGGCATTAAGACTGGAGGAAGACTCACCAACCCATGTTATGCAGATGACACAACTTTGCTTGATGAAACTGAGAAGAACTGAGGCATTTGCTACAGAAGGGCAAAGACTGCAGCCTTCAAATATGGATTGAAGCTCAATATTGAGAAAACAAAGATTATCACCACAGGGCTTATTGGCAGCATCATAATAGATGGGGAAGAGACTGAGATTATTAACAGCTTCAGCTTGCTTGGCTCCACAATCAACACTCTTGGTTGGCACTAGAATCTAGGAAATATAAAGATTAATTGCACTTGGAAAATCTGCCTTCAGGGACCTCACTAGAGTACTGAAGAGCAATGACATCAGTCTAGAGACAAAGGTGTGCATGATGCAGGTCATGGTCTTTGCAATTACTTGCTATCCATCAGAGAGCTAACCAATGACTGATAGAAGAACCAATGTCTTTGAGTTGTGGTGCTGAAGAAGAATACTGACTATATAGTAAGAGAACAAACAGGTCTGTCCTGGAGAGGGTGAAACCACGCTGCTCCCTGGAGGCAAGGATTTTGAAGCTCCATCTCACATACTTCCGGCATGTTGCCAGAGGGACCAGTCCTTAGAGAAGAACATCATTCTTGGAAAGGTGAGGGACAGTACAAGGAAAAAAACCATTGGTGAGATAGATTGACTCAGTGATTGGGGTAGTGGGGGTAGGTGTGTTAGAGACAATGAAATTGACTCAAGATAGAGCAGGGTTCAGAGCTGTTGTACATAGGGTCACTATGAGTCGCAAGTAACTTGACTGCACATAACAACCTCAATAACATTAGTTCATCAGTTGTAACAATTGTGTTACTTGGACTTAAAAAATAGTAATAATGGGAGAGACACTGTGCAGGGGCATAGCAGTGTTAAAATTCTCTGTACTTTCTGAATAAATGCTCTGTAAGCCCAAAAGTAAAAATAAAGTCTATTTTAAAATAAACAGCTGTATGGGGGCTGGAAAGGCATTGGCACGCACTAAGAAGACAAGTCCACTAGTGGTCAGGAAAACAGGAGCCAGTACTGTCTCTGTGCACAAGAATTCATCAGCTCACATCCCCTTTTCCTCAGCTTACTCGTACAAGGAGGAGGCTTGGTTTTGATGGCATGTGCCTCCTGTCACTTGTTCTGAGACTTAATGTTGAGTGTCCCCCAAGCCCCAGGCATCCAACAGAAAGAACAATGAGTACAAAGAAGGGGGACTCACTCGCTCACTGTCATAGAGTTGAAACTGGCTCACAGCTGGCCCTTCAGTGGGTTTTCAGAGGTGGTAAAATGCAGGAGAGGTGGTTGCTTGTCTTTTTCCTGTGGAGAAGTTGGAAGGTTTGAACAGCCCACCTTTGGGGTTGGCAGTGCAACTCCCTACCTACAACGTCATCCTTCAGAGTGTTAAGCGATAACACTACACTTGAAACTGTTGTTGTTTTTGTTGTTGTTGTTAGGTGTTGTCAGAGTCAAGTGCTGTTAGGTGCTGTCAGAGTCAAGTGCTACGCATAGTGACCCTATGAATAACCAGTCTGAATAGTGTCCTGTCCCTTCCCATCCTCACAATCCTGACACACTCAAATCTATTGCTGCTGCCACGAAGCCCAGCCACCTGGCTGAAGATCTTCGTCTGTTTTACTGACCCACCACTCTTCCATGCATGACGTCCCTCCCCAAGGAGTAACTTCTCCCAGCAACATTCCCAAAGAATATGAGACAAAGCTTTATCATCTTTGCCTGCAAGGAGCACTCTGGCTGCACCTTCTCCAGAACATAAGGTCTTTGTTCTTTTGGCAGTTCATGGGCTATTTAGTACTCTTCTCCAACACCACAGTTTAAAGGTATCAATTCTTTTTCTTTCATTCCTAGTCATTGTCCAACTTTCAGATGCAAAGCAAGTGACAAAACAAACAAACAAACAAAAAACAAACCATGGCCTGAATCAGGCACACCTTAGTCTTACTGACGTCATTACTTCTCAATAGATTGGAGAGGTCCCTGACTGCAGACTTACCCAGCGCAATATGTATCCTGATCTCCTGACTGCTGGTAAAAAGTGTAGCTATTGTGGATTCAAGGGAGATGAAGTCATGGACAATCTTAATCCTTTCTCTGCCCATCTTGATGTTGCCCATCAGTCCAGTGATAAGAATTTTTGTTTTCTTGACATTGAGATGCAATCCATATTGAAGGCTGCTGCGTTTAACCTTCTGTAGCAAGTGCTTCAAGTCCTTTTCACTTTCAGCAAGCAATCCTAATGTCACCTTTTTCTTCACAGAGTCCAGCTTCTCTAATAATTTGCTGAGCATACAGATTGAATAGATACAGAGAAAGGATACAACCCTGCTACACACCTTTCCTAATGTTAAAGCATGCAGTTCTTTTGCACTGTTTTATTTATATAACAGCCTCTTGATCTAAGTCTAGGTTTTACATGAGCACAGGAGTCCTGGAATTCCCATTCTTCTCAATATTAGCCATACACAGTCAAATGTGGACCACATGAAGCTGTTAGTGGAGGGAAATGGAAAGGAAGATTAAAGAAAGTCTTGGAGCCTGGCAATCAGAAGGATGCTTCCAAAAGTTTACAGTGGGTTTTTCTCTTTCTCAGTTAAGGACAGTTTATGTTTGTATGTGTTGCTTTTTGTATTTTTGACACTTCAAGGTAATTAAAATACAGACATTTGCAATCTAAGTCAAATATCCAAAGATTCTGGCAATTTATGGTAATCAAGTTATATTGTATGTCTATTTGTATCTGGGACAGCAAAGGCCATTTTTGCACCTAGCCCTGTAACTACAGCAAGGAGAACCATCTGTCCATCCTGTGAGCAAAGAGCTGGTGTGAAATCTGAAGCAGCTTCTGAGAGCTATAATGGATTCTGATGTAGAAAACTGCAGACTTCTTCTAGAAACACAAGACCCTCATCACTGTGGCAGATGCAGAGGCCAACAAGCAGGTGACGGGGGGCAGAGAAAGGAGGATGATGTGGCCACTCTGAGACACGTTCCTAGGCCAATGACCGAGTCAGGAGCCTGAAGTTCAGAGTATCAGATGGAGGGAATCTTCCTAGTTCCCAGATATTGTACATCCTAGGACGTTTGATTTTTAAAAACCCATACGATTACCTTAGTCTCCGAGTGCTATTGTAACACAATTCCCACAAACGAGTGGCTTTGAAGAACAGGAATGTATTTACCAGCAGTTCTGGGAGCTGGACAGCTAAGTCTTGGCTTTATTGATTCCTTGTGGTCAGTGGTCCTGAGCTCTCCTCAGCTCTTTAGATTGCAGCTCACCCCACATCATCTGTCTTCTCCTGGGTGTGCTTGCGTGAAGCTGTTGTCCATGCTGTTCCTTATAACTCAGAAATAATTAAGTTTAGAATTTATCTTACCCCAGCAGAACATCAACTGATTGATTGTTGCTATCATATCAGATTTCCTTACAGAAGGCGATGGTATTGATTGGCTTACAGAAGGTAATGGTATTGTGCTAGATTGCATTATGTTGCAGGAATGGGTGTAGTAGGCCAAAACCATTCTCAGGTCATTGAATAGATTTCAGCTAGTGGCCACCCTCCTTTGGGTTTATTTATAGTGGACTGCTCATTCTCAGAGCAGCTAGAACCTTTCTGTTAGTGGGCCAACACATAACTTACTACACTACAAGGGCTGCTTCAGCACAGGTATTTGGTACATACTTTAAGAGAACAAAATTCCTTCCATAAAAAGCCTGTTGGAAATTATCTTGAATTGGAGGTAAAGAAGTATTGGGGTACCATCATGCCTGACAGAAAACACAGGGCTGTGGTTCAAGCAGTACCACCTAACTTATGACAGGTGGACTAGTATGGGCTCAGGTCCCCTCAGGCAGAGAACTTTATGGGTCAGCTCATCAGAGACAAATCACAGCCAGGCCTGAGTCCTGTGGAGAGGATCAACAGGCAGTGGGGGAGAAAACCGGAAGCATCGCTCCGGAACCAGCTACACATGCATATTGAGAGGACACAAGAAGGCCAGGCTGGCAAACTCAAGCTCATCACTATCAAGTTGGAACCCTACATCAAGTAGATGACCTTGCATTGGGTTTCTAGGGCTGTCAATAACGAGGGAAGGAGATTGCCCATCTTCCTTCCAAAGAGCCACCATGGGAGAATGGATTCAAAATTACACAAGCATCGCTGTGGGGTTAACAGAGAAACCCCTATGGACCAGGGCACCAGAGCTGTAGGGGACACCAATTTCCAAATCTGGGATTGAGATGTGGCCCCAAGGCCTGCCAGAGGCATGATGTAACCTTTATGTTTGTTTGTATTGTTGTTTTTTATTCCCCTCAGGGACTGACTGTGGACCCAGCTTATATCCTAAAGAAAGAATTTGGAGCCGTGTGAGTACCTGAGGCCTGAAAAGAAAAAAGAAAAAAATGCAAGAGAAGGCAGTGGAGAGAGACGTGTTTTCCCATCTAAAGTCTAAGACTAAATTCCAAGGGCTTCAATGGCCTGGAGACTCAAGGTTAGGCCAGGGATTGAAGCATGCTCTAACTCATCGAGTGTTCTGACTGCCAACAAGATGTGCAAGCGTGAGACATGATAGGGGTGGTCATTGCTCCCCTTGCCCATGCCCACCAGCACCCACCCACCTCTTCAAGTGGGCCAAGCATCTCAGGTGAGTGTTCCCTTTGAGAAACTGATATTATCTTCCTCAGTCCAATAACCTCCTTAGTGGTAAAAATTAATACTGTTTTTGCTATACCAGGAAGGAGAGCCAGAATCCAAGGGATCATGTGTATTTCACTGATATGACAATTTGACCTAGGGCAGGAGTTCATCTCCATCCCTGTCAAACACCGGATCTGACATAAAAGATCTGGTAATTCTTGTATACAAACAGATTCTGATCTGCCTGCATTACAAGCCTGGCATGTGTACTGGAAGCAGGGTTTGTGCAGGAAAGAAAGAGGAATGATTCCTTTGAGCCACAAATAGCCTTGTTCAATGCCTACAGCAATCTCATGGATTTCTGTAGACATGAGAGGGCCAGCATCTACACCCTATTCCTATTTCCAGCTGCCACCCACATCCTTTGCCATGGCCCAACACTCCGGGAGGGGGAGTAGTCTGTGGCAATCCTTGGAGTTCCAGGGCCAGGAGGAATCCCAAGGCATCCCTATGTTTTGTCTGAAAAGGCTGGGTGTCCTCAATTCAGAGTGACCCCCACTCCCTGACCCCATTCTTATCTAAAGAGATATTTTAGGATTCTAGGCTCTTTGGCATCCTATCTCCATACCTTTTCAAACTATATGCAGAACAGATTATCCAGGAGGCTGGGCTCTATGAGGAGAAATGTGGGGTCAAGATTGGTGGACGATTTATCAACAATCTGCCTTATGCAGATGACACAACCCTGCTTCCTGAAAATGAAGAGGACCAGAAGCACCTGCTGCAGAGGGTCAAGGACTACAGCCTCCAATATGGATTGAGGCTCAATGTCAAGAAGACAAAGATTCTCACCACTGGACCAATTGGCAGCATCAGGATGGATGGTGAAGAGATTGAGATTGTACACAGTTTTAGCTTGCTTGGCTCCACAGTCAACAGTCTTGGCACCAGCAGCCAGGAAATTAAAAGGCACATTGCCATGGGAAAGTGTGCTGTTAGGGACCTCTCCAAAGTACTGAAGAGCAATGGTGTCTCTCTGGAGACTAAGGTGCGTTTGATACAGGCCATGGTCTTCGCAATCACTTGTTATGCATCAGAGAGTTGGACAATGACCAAGGAGAATAGAAGGAGAATTGATGCCTTTGAGCTGTGGTGCTGGAGAAGAGTATTGAGAATACCATGGACTGCTAGGAAAACAAACAGATTCGTCCTGGAAAGGGTTAAACTGGGTGGTTCCTTGGAGACAAGGATTCTGAGGCTCCGTCTAACATACTTTGGACATGTTGTGAGGAGAAACCGGTCCTTAGAGAAGGATATCATGCTTGGGAGGGTGGAGGGACAGCGCAGGAGGGGAAGGCCCTCTATGAGATGGATTGATTCAGTGACTGGGATAATCAGGATGGGAGTGTCGGAGACAGTGCAATTGGCACAGGGCAGAGCAGAGTTTAGGGCTGTTGTACATAGGGTGGCTATGAGTCACAAGCGACTCGACGGCACATAACAACAACAACAAGGCTCTTTGGCTGCTTGAATTAATACACTCACCCCAAGCCCCCTGAGTTCTGGTGGCTTAGTGGTAAGAAGTTGTATTCCCAACTCAAAGTCAGATGGTTCAAATCCACCAGCTGTTCAATGAGAGAAAGAGGGGCAAACTCTTCCCTAGTGATTTAAGGCCTATGAAACCTCACAGCAGGGTCAGCTATGGGTCAGTTCTGACAGTGTATAACAGCAACTTACTGTGTCCCACTGTGTCCATTTTTAATACACTCTCTTCTCTCTTTTTAGAGCAGTTTCAGTTTCACAGAAAAATTGTCAAGAAAGTTCAGTTTCCACATCCATACTTTCTCCCTTGTACGAGGATCCTACTCTCAACATCCTGCATTAGCCCCACTGCTTCCTTGCACCTTGGTGACCCCTCCTCCCCTCCCTTCCAGGACATTCTGTGCCTGTCACCACCTGTTATCTGGGGAGTGATCTCTCTCCTAAGGCTCTGAACCAGTTCACACTGTCTCCACTCCAGATACAAGGGATCTGAGCCTACATGTTAACAAGACTGCCAATAAAAATGTAGGTTCTGATTAGGAATCTCTGGAATACAATTGCAAATTCTGGATGGAACCAGAATGAAGCTGTTTGAAGTTCTAGTAGAAATGGAACCTGGAAATGTTCCAAAATGAGAGTCACTAGTAGAGTTCTGGTACCTTGTTGTTGTTGTTGTTGTTATGTGCCATCAAGTCAACTGCAACCCATAGCAACCCTATATACCATAGCTCTGAAACCTGTCCTGTCCTGAGCTGGTCTCATTGACTCTGACACATCTATCCCCGTTGCCCCAGTTACTGTATCAATCCATCTCATCCAGGGTTGTCTTCCCCTGCTCTGTCCCTCCACCCTTCTGAGCATGATGTCCTTCTCCAAGAATCGGTCCCTCCTGGTTATATGCCCAAAGTATGTGAAACGGAGCTTCAAAATCTTAGCCTCCAAGGAGAAACTTGGTTTCACCCTCTCCAAGACAGATATATTTGTTTTCTTGGCAGCCCATGGTATGTTTAAGACTCTTCTCTAGCACCACAACTCAAAGGTATCAATTCTTCTGTTATCCTTTGTTGTTATCCAGCTCTCTGATGCATTGCAAGTAGTTGTGAACATGATGGACTGGATCAAGCACACCTTAATCTCTAGACTGACATTGTTGCTTCTCAGTATTCAGGAAAGTTCCCTGACAGCAGATTTACCTAAAGCAATTCACTTTTTGATTTCCTAACTGCTGGTGCAGGCATCAGATTGATTACATCTGTGGAAGGAATCATGGGAGAAGTTCAATATCAGCAATAAAAAGTAGGCCAGGTGCTGATTGCATAATAGACCATCAACTATTCATATGAAAGTTCAAATTAAAGCAAAAGAAGGTAAATCAAATCCACAGAAATAAAAATTTGACTTTGAGGCTATCCTACCTGATTTTAAAAACAAACTCAGGAACAAATTTGAGACCTTGAACACTAATGAACAAAGATCAGATGAGCTGTAGTAGAATATAAAGAGTATTATCCTCGAAAAATGCAACAAAGACAGAAGAAAAGACTAAAATGGATGTTGAAGAGACTCTGAATATTGCACTAGAGTTCCAAGAAGCCAAAGCACAGGAAAGAAATCAAGAAGGCAAGGAGCTGAATAGAAAATTTCAAAGGGCAACACAGGAAGACAAAGCAAAGTATTATAATGAAATGTGCAAAAAACTGGAGTCCAAAAATCAAAAAGTCGATACTTTCTCGGCATTTCTTAAACTGAAAGAACTAAAGAACAAATTCAAGTCTCGAGTTACAACACTTAAGGATGCTATGGGTAGAATACTGAATGGTCCAGAAATTATTAAAAGAAAATGAAAGACGTATACAGAGCTACTGTACCCAAAAGAATTGGCTGACACAGAAGAATTTCAAGAAACAACATATGATCAAAAGGCAATTGTGATGAAGGAGGAATTTCAAGCTGCTCTGAAGGACTTGCAAAAAATAAAGCCCAGGAATTGATGGAACACCATTTGATATACTTCAACAAACAGATGCTGCCCTGGACGTGCTCACCAGACTGTGCCAAGAGATCTGGAGGACAACTACCTGGCCAACTGACTGGTAGAGATCCATATTTATTTCCAGTACAAAAAAAGGTGACCCTACAGAGTATAGAAATTATCATGCAATATCCCTCATAACACAAGCAAGCAAAATCCTGCATAACATAATCCAGAAATGACTGGAACAGCACATTGACAGAGAACTACCAGAAATTCAAGCTGGGTTTGGAAGAGGCTGTGGCACCAGAGATATTATCACCTATATCAGGCAGAAAGCAGAAAGTACCAGACGGACATCTATTTGTGTTTCATTGACTATATAAAAGCATTTGACTGTGTGGATCACAACAAATTATGATTAACCTTGAGGAGAATGGGAATCCCAGAACACTTGATGGTGCTTATTAGAAACCTATACTTTCACCAGGAAGCAGTCCTCAGAAGAGAGCAGGGAAACAATGCATGGTTCAAAATCAGGAAGGGAGTGTATGAGGGATGGGTCCTATCTCCATACCTTTTTAATCTATATGCAGAACAGATCATTTGGGAGGCTGGGCTTTATGAGGAGAAGTGTGGTGTCAGGATTGGTGGAAGATTCATCAACAATCTATGTTATGTAGATGACACAGCCTGCTTGCTGAAACTGAGGAGGACCTGAAGCACTTGCTGCCGGTCAAGGACTGCAGTCTTCAACATGGATTGAAGCGTAACATCAAGAAGGCAAAGATTCTCACCACTGGGCCAATTGGCAGCAACATGATGGATGGAGAAGAGATTGAGGTTATTATTAGTTACAGATTGCTCTGCTCCACAGGCAACATTTTTGGTACTAGCAGTCTGGTGGCTTAGTGGTAAAGAATTGCACTGTCAATGCAAAGGCACTCAGTTGGAATTCAGCAGCTGCTCCGTGGGAGAAAGATGGGTAATCTCCTTCCGTGCAAATCACTACTTCTCAAACCCACTGGAGGGTCAGCTATGGGTCAGTTCCCACTCAAAGGCACACAACAACAGTGACATCACCTGGGAGAGTTCTGCCAGGAAACTGATGGGGAGAGTGGCTCCCCGTATTTCTGCTGGGTGTAGATCAGGAGGAAAATCCTTCAAGTAATTTAACAGAAAAAAATCTCCTTGTTATTTTGGAGTCACATGCTATTTAATGTCTTCCTTGCGCCCACTGCTCCCCCCTTCCCCCCACAGTTTTGCCTCAGTCAAACGACCACTTATTTGCTTATTTATGTGCAGGAGCTCTCGTGGCCTAGTCCTTATAGCATTGCGCCCTGATAGCTCTGATCTATGAGCATCTCTACAGGATGGGCAATCTCCTCCGATGAGATTTACAGGCTCTGAAAACCAGCTGGAGAGCCAGCTAGCTTTAAGTCGTTTTCAGGCTCAGTGATAATCAGGTGGGGTTTTGTTTTCATTTATGGTTTTTGTAGGCCCTTGACAGCCTGGTCCATTGTTTGTGGACTAAATACTTGCAGCTACTTGAGGTAGCTGGAAGATTTTCCAAAATAGAACACCTTGGTAGAAGCAGTGGCATTCTGGGATGCCAACCTCAGTTTTAAAAATGATCTGCTCCCTCTCCGTCCTCCTCCCCAGCACCTTCAGGTCCCTTGAGTCACCTCAGTTCTTTGAGGCTGTCACTTCTAGCTACCCTTGAGCCTATGCATGGGGTCCCAGCAAGGTGGAGAACTTGCAGAGCTGAGCCAGGGTCTTTGCTAGGGTTCCTCCCTCCTGCCTCTGTGGGATTCCTGCCTGCAGCGCCCACAGCCCGGCTTGGATCTGATTATAAGCTCTCTGCTGCCATTTACTGGCAACATGAGGTTATGGTGAAGGCACAGATTTCCCACAGGAGGCCGGGAAGAATGGAATACTTAACTAGATAATTAAAATTCTCTTCAACCCCAACCAACACAAAGAACTCTTATTTGCATTAAAAAGGTTAGAGGTACTTATGAGGTTTGTGTATAGTGGTAGGAAGGACATAATATTAGAAACCAGCTCAAATCTAGCTTTCAGCCACCTTAGATCCGAGTCCTGGGGCAAATTTATGAGTCTCAGTAGACTCAATGGCTCCTAACAACAACAACAACAACATATTATTTTCCTTAACTGTAAAATGAGGGAGGCAAATTAATTCAGAGAGGTCCTGAGGGATGTTCTTGGCTACTAACAAAAAGGTGAGAGGTTTGAGTCCACCAAGGAATTCAAAATCATCCCCCAGTAGGAACCTATGAGTCACACCAGAGATTGCCCTCCTTTCTCCAGCAGAACAGCGAGAGGATTTGAATTGCCCTCTTTGGGGTACACAGGTCAACTCTCTATCAACTAGGCCACTTGGCCATCTCTTCCAAAAAAACAGCCGTTAACACCCCTACGGAGCCAGGTTCTACTGGAGGGGACTCTGGTGACAGGTTTTCCTGATAGCCTCACAGAATTATCTCAATTATATGGGTAGATGGGTCTGTCATTCATGATTTCGTTAAATCCCATCATCAACTTGAATCTCAGAAGCCTGGTTCATCTGCAAAGTATACTCATTACGCATGTGGGTCAATTTCTTTTTCCGTCTAAGTGTCTCTTTTAACTACAAAGGGCTTTTCCTACCACCCGTACTCCAGCCTCAATGTATGGTCGTAACTGAGACATGATGGCTCATGGGCTCTAGCGTGGTCTGCACGATTTTGTCTTTCTCTACGTGATATGGGAGCTCTGGTAGTCTAGCGGCAAGAAGCTGTGCTGCAATCCTGAAAGCATGTGGTTTGAGAACACCAGCTGCTCCACAGGGGAAGGATGGGCAATCTCCTCCTGTGAGATTAACCCGTGGGAGGGTCAGCTATGGGTTGATTCTGACTCTCCAGTACACAACACACGTGCATGATATGAAGTAAGAATTGCCCTTGGACATTTTCCATTTTAGGTTGGCATTCTACAGATGGACATGCCCTGTTGACCACCTGGAAAGAACCCTGAGTGGTCCTGGAGCTCTCCCTTGGCTTCCCAATAACTGACAGCTCTTCTGTCTAAGTGATAGCATTGTTGGTCTATAGAATTTTAATCTCTCAGACAAGGTATAATAACAATAGAAGGATTTCTAGGATCACAGGACCTTCTTTCCAGTTTCTGCCACTACTTGGCTTCCTGACTGTCCTCAAAGCCTTGCAGATGTTTCTCATTCTGTATTGTGTAGCCAACTATTGGATTTTCCCCTGTTCCTACACCTACTGGAATCTCAATCTAAGCTGGCAACAGGAAGTAAAAATTCAGAGATGCACTCTCGGTCCAAATGTCTCTCCACATACAACAGCAAACCTCTCTCTGTCCCAGAGCTAATTTTCCCTGGCTCCTTTGCACCTATGGCTAATAAATTTGTGGCATAAATTTGGTCAATGAAAAGTAGCAGGAAGTTATTAGCTGAAAATATTGAGAAAGCTCCTTACAAGGGGAACTGGCTCAGCTGGGACATTCTCCTCTCCTTTAACTCTGTTTCTTTTCTTCTTTCACACAGAAATGCCAATGGGATGGTCGGAGCCTTGGCAGCCGTTTTATGGCCATGAGATAAGAACACATTGAGGATAGTGAAGAATGTAGGAGAACTCTTGGTCTCTGATGACATGAAGTTGGTCTTTCAATCCTGGACTGGCTGTATTAATAGTTCACACTATGTGAGAGAGAGAAAATCCTTTGTTAATTTAAGCCACTCTTTTACAAGAATCTGATTCTTACAATGGATTGCAAGTCCTAAGGGATAAGAGATGGTGACTATGGAGGGACCAACTATCAGTCAGCAATGAATAAAGGAAGGATTGTTTCTTTTTTTTTTAAAGCCCATCCAAGACCCAGTCTTGAGTAAAAGTGTTTGTCCTTAGTAGTCAATAACTTCCTAAACTTCTAAACCTAGGTCAGAGTCTGTAAGACACTTGGCCAATGCCTAAATTTTACTCCCGATTTCAATCTCTGTCTTAAATAATTTGAGTCTAAATTAAACAACATACAGTAGGTAAAATGTTAGCAAAATGCTTTTTTTTCTCCTTCCCTCTTTCTCACACTCTCTCTTCTTCCTCCCCCCTTCCCCTCCTCCTTCCTCTCTTACCACTCCCCCTTTCTCTCTCTCTCTCTTTACCTTTCACCATCCCCTCTTTCCCCTCTTCCCTCCTCTCTCATCCCCTCCCCCCTTTCTGTTTCTCTCTCTCTCTTGTCCCCCACCCCCACCCCTTCACTTGATGCCACTGAGCTGGCTCCAACTCACAGCTGACCCTTCAGCAGGTTTCCAAGACTCTTAAAGTTGCACAGGGAGAAACTGCCCAACTGTCAAGATAAATGGCCTTTGGGATAACAGTGCAACTCCCTCCAGGCTATGCTACCAGAGCTCCGTACAGTACAATAATAAACATACCATGTGCTTGCAATGTAATTTTTCTTTTAAGAAAACCAAACCCCATCAAGTTAGAAGTGATTCTTAACTGGTCCATGGTCAGGTTTTTGGGGGCTGCTAATTGCACGGGAAGAGATTGCACAGTAATGAACAATGTGCTAATGAAGACATGAAATGCAGAAAGGTATGTATTTGCCTGACAACTGTACATCTCAACATGGCAAATTTAACCACACGAGGCTGTCTGTCATCTAGTGACAGATTAAACATCTTGGCTTGCTGTTTGCTGTTGAGCTGGAACCAACCCATCCCTGACTCTCCAGAGGCTTTTAGGAGGCAGCTAATCACATGGGAGGAGATTGCTAATCTTTCTGCCACGGAGCAGCTGGTGGATTTGAACCGAGTGCTGTTGGATTGGCTGTGCAACTCCTTTCCACTAAGCCACCATAGCTCCCTGATCAACACCTTGACTTAGACTCTGCCAAATCATGATCATAGCAAAGGTCTGAAGTTGTCCTTGGTGACTTTACATCCCATGCATGATCTGTTGTCCAGGAGATAAAAAGACCCAGAGGTCTTTTCTTTCAGTAGAGGTCAGCTATAGCCACAGTGAAGACCAGTTGGACAGGGTGGATACCAGGTTCCAATGTCCTTGGGGAACCAGAGAATTCAAGCCCACCTTGCTGGTCCACATTAGCTCATCTCCACCAACTTCCATACTAATAGAGGCTGTAGTGCTTGAATACGTCAAATCAACCAAATCTGTCTGGAAAGGATTCTGTTCTAGTCCTTTACCTTTGTATTTGATCGTGGCTGAAGAGGCTCTTTGCTTTCTCTGGGATGAACGGCTGCTTAAAAAGCATTATGCTTCAGAGCTCACTGATGGGTCTCCAGGTCTAGATCCAGACTGTTTCTTTGAGACAGACTCAGGCACTTAACTTACAAGCTTTTGTCAGCCATGTGTGTGAAAATTACTGTGACAGAAAATAAATGCCAGAAGGAAAGGCCACCAATGTACTAACAATCCTCTCTGGGGACTCAACAGGGTGAGGTTAGAAGACTCGTTGGCACAGAGCATTGCGTGAAGGGACGTCAGCCCTCCTGGCTCAAGAGCAAGCATAACACACTTGCTTTGAGTGAGTTCCAACAGCACTCAGAACGCTAGAAAACACATAAGGTAGTAAACATCCAAGGACTTTTATACTTTTATGTAGACACATACATCTTTGCAGGATACCACAATTTGACGGGTGGAAGGAGGGGTGGGTTGAGGAAATGGGAGAGATCTGGCATGAAAAAACAATGTATACAAACTGTAAGTATAAAATAAAAGAGAGAGTTTATATTAAATTTAAAAAAACTAAAAATGTGATGGCTTGTGTTAGGCACACCTCAGTCCTCAAAATGGGTATTTGCTTTTTCCAAGAGATCCTCTGTTGTCACTTTACCCAGTGCAATGCGCTGATTTCTCGACAACTGCTTCCATGGTGCAGATTGACTGTGGATACAAGTAAAACAAAATTCTTAAAAATGAAAAAAAATTACATTCAGAGACAAATAGTACAGTACAGATTTCATCAAAAGGAGTAGGAATACACCAGCTCCAAAATGTCCATTCCTTTCAGTCCTAACAAATAGCATGCTGTTCTTTCTTTCAGGATATGTTTATCAAAATTTTGCTTTGTGCCAAGCCAGGGTTTAGAACCTGGACACTATAGATGCATAATACATAAAAGCTATCTTTTTTAAAAAGTCTTTTTATTGATTTTCATGCAATAATTCATTTACATTATGTTTTATTCGTAGACATTGTGTTCTATACAATCCTTCATTACATTGTGTTTCATCTAATCATCCATGCACACTGTGACCCATATCATTAATTATCATTGATCTATGCCTATTATTATATTAGCTTTTCAAGTCTGTTACCTCCCCCTCCCCCATCTGTCCACTATGTTATTCTACTGATTTCCACCTCTTTCCTTTTTCACCCCTTTCTCCATCTCCACTCCTTCCCCTTTTGAACATTTATACACATCTTACTCATTACCCTTCTATTTTTATAATAATGATCTTGTTCAGTATTTGTCCATAAAAGACAGAGTTAGTTCACTCAGCAGAATGCTCTCAGGACTCTCTCTGTTATATAGTATTTTGCAAAATCATTATTCCTTAGTGCTGCATAGTTTTCTACTGTGTGAATGTACCCCAGTTTCTCAATCCATTTGTTTGCTGATGGGCATGAGGACTGCTGCCATATTTTCGCTACTGTGAACTAAAGCTGTCATCAGGGGCCAGCACAGCACAATCGTGTGGATTCTGGAGCCAGACAACTCAGGGCAAACCTCAGCAATGCCATTCTGGGGCATGTAGTTCTAGGAAAGTTATTGAATCTTTTTACTCAGCTCTTTTCTTATCTACAAAATAAAGCATAATAAGTAAATAATAATAATGCCTTCTGCATAGGAAACTGTAGTGGCTTAGTTATAAAAAAACTGACCTGCAATCCCAAAGGCACGTGGTTTGAATCTACGAGCTGCTCCACAGAAGAAAGATGGGCAATCTCTTCCCATGTGATTTAGTGCCCCTGAAAACACACTGGAGGGCCAGCCGTGGGCCTTTTATGACTTGATGGTACATAACAACAGTAACACTGCATAGGACTGTAACCTTGGAGGTGTAGTTCATAACCACTTGTGTTGCTGACCCAAAGACTGTGCTTCTCTGTCAGATTGGATCTACCAATGGCTCCCGGGAGAAAGATGGGCAGTCTCCTCCACTGCATTCATAGCTTCAGGAGCCTGATGGACAGTTGCTGTAAGTCTGTAATATCTTGATGGCAGGGAGTTGTTAGGTTGTTAGGTTCCTGGGTGGTGTGAACACATTGCAATTGGCTACTGGAGCACAAAGCAAAGCATTATAATAGAATGTACAGGGAGCTGGAATTGGAGAATATAAAGGGAAGAACTCGCTCTGCATTTCTCAAGCTTAAGGAACTGAAAAATAAATTTAAGCCTCGTGCCACAATATTGAAAGAAGCTATGGGCAATATATTAAAAGCACAAAAGAAGACAGAGGGAATACATAGAAAGAATTCTGTACCAGAAAGAATTGATTTGACATTGAAAAATTTCAGGAAGTACCATATGAACGGGAGCAAATAGTAATGAAAGAAGAAGTGGAAGCTACATTTGAAAGCATTGTTAAAAAATAAGACCCTAGGAATCAATGGAATACCAATTGTCTTGTTTCAGTTAGCAGAGGTAGCCTTGGATGCACTCACCAGTCTATGCCAAGAAATTTGGAAGATGGTTGTCTGGCTAATGGACTGGAAGAGGTCCATATTTGTTCCCATTCCCAAGAAAGGTGATGCAATTGAATGTGGAAATTATCCAACAATATCATTAATATCACACAGAAGCAAAATGCTTCTAAGATCATTCAAAATTGGCTGGAATAGTACATAGATAAGAAACAGCCAGAAATTCAAGTGAGATTTAGAAGAGGCTGTGGCACCAGGGATATCATTGCTGATGTCAGATGGATCCTGGCTGAAAGTAAGGAATACCAGAAGAATGTCTATCTGTGCTTTATTGACTACGCAAAGGTGTTTTATGGTGTGGATCATGATAAATTGTGGCTAAGGTTGAGAAGAAAGGGAATCCCACAACACTTGATTGTGCTCATGCAGACCCCATTCCTATTCCTGGACTATGAGGCTGTTGTGTGAACAGAGCAAAGGAGCACTGCGTGGTTTGGTATTGGGAAGGGAGTGTGCCAGGGTTGTATTCTCCCTCCATACCTATTTAATATGTATGCTGAGCAAATTATCTGAGAAGATGAACTCTATGACGAGTAGTGTGGCATCAGAATTGGAGGGAGACTCATCAATAACCTGTGTTATGCAGATGACACAACTTTGCTTGCTGGAAATGAAGAGGGCTTAAGCACTTGTTGCAGAAGATCAAAGAATACTGTCTTCAGAATGGTTTGACCCTCAATGTCAGGGGGAAAAAATTCTTACCACTGGGCAGATAGGCAGCATCATGATGGATGGAGAGCAGACTGAAACTGTCAACAGCTTCATCTTGCTTGGTTTCAACAATTAGCATCCTTGGTACGAGCAGTCAGAAAATAATGCATTGCACTAGGGAAAATGACAGGGATCTTTCCAAATTATTGAGGAGTAATGATGTCAGTTTGTAGACTAAGGTATATTTGATTCAAGCCAGGCCATAGTCCTTCCAATTACTAGCTATGCATCTGAGATCTGGACAACAAATAAGGACAACAGAAAACTAACTAACGTATTTGAGCTGTGGTGTTGGAGAAGAACACCAAATATCCCATGGATGGCCAAGAGAACAAACAGATATGTCTTGGAGAACGTGCAGCTAGAGTGCTCTTTGGAGGCAAGAATGATGAGGCTTTGCCTCACATACTTTGGACATGTTGCTAGGCTATTCTTTGGAGAAGAACATGATGCTGGGAAGGGTAGAGGCTTGGTGAAGGAGAGGAAGACCCTCAACCAGGTGGATTGACATGGTAACTGCTGCAATGGGCCCTTGTGTGTCTGAAAGCGTGATGATGGCAAAGGACAGAACAGGGTTCAGATGTTTTGTTCATAGGGTTGTTATGAGTTTTGCTTGTCTCAACAACAACAGCAACACACACACACACACACACACACACACACACACACACACACCCCTGATTATCCAATTCTAGAGATATTGCAGGCAAGAAATCTCGTGGAAAAAATTGTACCTGGTAACAGATAAATTCACCATGAGTTGGAATCTATTTAATGGCCTTAGGCTTGCTTCCCTCACCCCCATAGGCTTGCCACTGTTGTGTGCTATTGTGTCAGAAACAACCCATAACAAACTCTCCCATGGGTTTCCAGAGCAGCTAGTGGATTCAAACCACGTGTACTCAGGGTTACAGCACAACTTCTGACTATCAGAGTTCCCTAAAAATCATTGGTGGAGTTATTGTGGTTGTTGTTAAGTGCCGTCGAGTCGAAGGTGACTCATAGTGACCCTATGAAGGGTCAATGCTTGGGTGCCTTTCTTCCTCTCTCCAGGTTCATAGGGTTTCCAGAGGCAAGCTATTATGGAAGTGAATGCCACTCCTCCTTCCAAGCTTGTTTTAAGCCGGGAGCTCCACCCCACTCTCTGTCTGCATTGAGTAGCCAACCATTAATGGATTTGACACATCCATGTCACAGTGTTCAGCCTCACAGCAACCACAAGTAACCACAGTACAGCTACTTGTACACCAGGGCTATATGACCTAGAGGAATGTCTGAACAAAAACAATGAAAGACAGGCCCGAGGGCCACAGATTAAAAGTCACCCACCTTTGGCTTGGTAGCATCGCTTTCTGTCCACTGGACAGCTGATCTCTCTCTCTCTGTGTTGACATTATTGTTGTTTAGTGCCATCGAGTCGCAGACGACTCATAGTGACCCTATGAAGGAGATCCCTTGACGGTTGGTGCACTGTCATCATGTTGCTTCTGATTTACAGTGAGTCATTTCATGTCTAACAGATTCTAATTGTTCCATATGATCTTATTGAATGTTTGTTATGAAGATAAAATGAGTCAATATTTATTGCAGCTAAGACCTATCAAGGATCAAGGGACTTTTAAAATAAGTTGTATAAAGAGGTCAAGGGACCAGTGGCAAAACCAGACTGTAACCAATGACCTCCATCATTGTCATAAAAAAGAGCTCAGAGCAGAAAGAGATGGAGACGACTAACTGAGTGGTAAGGAAAGGCTACTGGGAGAGATAGGTAGGAGGGTCTGAGAAAGGACTATTACAGAATAGTTAGGAGTCCTCCAGACAATGAATGCAGAAGCAGAGAGCTTATATATTCCACAAGCTTCCTAGCTTGGCCAGGTTCCCCCACCCTCCCTGTGAGATGAGAAAAGTCACAATACAAACCAGAGTCTATACACCAGGCTGAAAAAGGAGGGGTAAGTTTGTCTTTCAAAACTTCAGTCCTGATTCCTCAGTCCTAGGACACCTGTCATCCACGACCCTAATTATCATCAAGTTGCAGACGTGACCAGTGTGAGTGAGCCAATTTCAACAATAAATATGCTCAAGAGCAATTCCCACGAAGCCCCCAGAACAGCTGTGCTTATCTCTAAGTGTCTAGAGACCCACATTTAAGAGATAAATAGAAGAACAGCTCCCGGAAAGGATGGAGAATTTGTAGCTTTTGGAGAATGTCAGCTGTCCTTTGCTCTCTCTAAAAGGCAGCTTCCCAATGAATGCAAGCAAGTCGAGCCTAAAATCAAACCAGTGCAATGAAATCTGCCATGTTCAGGGTAACCTGCCTTCCATGGGGCAATAAGGGAACCCTTTGGGGCATAGTGCATAATTGCTTGGGGGATGAAGCAGAAGGTCAGTGGTTTGAGCCCACTAGTGGCTCTGTGGGAGTCTCCCAATGTGGGCAGTCTCCTTATTAAGACTTCCACCCTTGGAAACTAGATGGAAGGGTGAGTCAGAATTGACTTAATGGCAGTGGTTTTGGGGGTAGACTAAACGAGTAGTTGCATTGGAGAAGAATACTGAATGTCCCAAGGACTATCAAAATAGCAAACAAACATGTCCTGGAGAAGGTGCAACCGGTGTCTTCTTAGAGGCAAAGATAGGGAAACTTTATCTTACATGCTGTGGGCATGTTGTTAGGATGGGCTAGTCTTTTGAAAAAAACATCATGCTTGGGAAGGCAGAGGGTCAGCGAAGGAGGGGAAGACCCTCAATGAGATGGATTGACACAATAACAATAACCATAACAATGGACTGGAATACAACACACAGCAAGTACAGTTACATGTCAGAGATGATGAGGATGGTACAGGATGGGGCAGGAATTGAGAGCAGTTGTTCATAGGGTCGCTCTGAGTCATAGTCAACTTCACAGCTCCTAACAACAACAACAACTGTGACCAGAGTCTCCTCTTTCCTTCATCCTCCTATGCATGACTTTGTAGAGATAATTTCTAGGAACAGGTATCAGGAATCGTGCACTCACAAGGTGTGCAGCCAAAGACTCATCAGGTAAGAATATCCCAGCCTTCTTCCTTTGTTGTTATGTGCCATTGAGTTGCTTGTGGCTCATAGTGACTCTGTGTACAACAGCCCTGAATCCTGCTCTACTGTCTCTTACATTTGAATTTTAAATACAAGAACTCTTGTGAGACACCTCCATTCCAGTCCCCAACTGTCTTAATAGCAATCCTTACAGCAAGCAGTGTATGTCCCAGAATATTGAAGGGAATGGATCAAGGGGAAGTAAGTTTTAAAAAGCTTAGCCACCACTGCTCAGATTTGTTTCCCAGAGACCAGCTCTCAAAGTTCTGTAATTGATATCATCAGATGGGAGTGATACTGAGTGAATTACGATGCACTCTTTTGAGCGCTAAGTCATGGCCACCTGATTCACTTAATTAGGCCACACTGTTTTTGCGAGAGCCACAAGTCAGTGCCTGCTAGCTGTACTGAAAGAACATTTTGCCTTGGGCAGATTTACAAGTTTCTCCCACACCCACAAGTAGATGGACCATTTTACAACCAGCCTATTCAAGAAATTCTCCAAATATGTATATAACATTAATATTCATGATCCAAGACCTATTCTCTGTGTAGCTCAGGGATATCACACTTAAAAGAAAACAAACAGAACCCAAGCTGCATCAGCTTCTACAAGGCAGAGAAGTGCTGCAGTGTCTCTGTCCTCTATGGAAGGTGGAGGTAGCTCCACATGCTACCAGCATCCATTCTGCCCCATGAGTTCATCTCTTCATTCTATCTTGTTGTCAATGTGCCACCTGTGTTGTCCACTGTAGTTCATAGTGACTCTATGAACAACAGATCTGAACTCTACCTTGTCCTATGCCCTCCTCACCATCACCGACACACTCGAGCCCATTATCAGAGTCACTGTCAATTCATCTTGCCTTGAGTCTTCTTCTCTTCTACAGACCACTCACCTTTCCAAGCAGAATGCCTTTCTCTAAAGATTGGCCCCTCCTAACAACATGGTCTCCAAGGAGCACCCTGGTTTCACTTTCTCCAAGACAGACCTGTTTCTCCTCCTAGCATTCCATGTGGTAGTCAGTCAGTACTATTCTCCAGCACCACAGCTCAAGGGCTCCATAATATCTACATCTTGGAGTTTTCCAAACCTCACTCATATCTTAATTCCTCATAATCTGCCTGCCTCATTGATTCATCCAGGAGGCACGCGGGCAGACACTTGGGACACCGATATAAGAAAAGCACTGACCACATTAGTCAAACTGTATGAGCAACCCAAACATCCACCAGCAAATAAATGGGTAAATGAAGTGTGACAAATCCATACAATGAAATTATGTTAAGCCATAGAAGGAAATGGCATCATGACACATGGGATACTTTGTGGGGTTGGGGTTTTTTTAGGCTTTAAAAAATTACTATTTATTATTATTATTATTTATTAATTTACAAAATTCTAATACATTGTTTTTCAGAACAGATTCTTCTAATTTTCCTCACCCCTCCACCCATCAAATTGTATAACTCCATGATTAATCTTCCAGGTCCCCTGCACATCTTCATCCCTCTGCTTCTACCTTCCCCTCTTGGATCCTTATACTTATTCTACAATAATGGTTTTATACAATATTTGTCCTTGTGGGCTGAGTTAGTTCACTCAGCATAACGCTCTCCAGTCCCTCTCAATTTAGGAAATAGTTTACAAAATCAATAGAATACTATGTAGGATACTCTGAAAGTGTCTGAGAACCACTGAAAACAAAGGGTCTTATATCACATGGATCGTTTTGATGGGAAATCTAGAGCCGATAAATCCATGGACATAGTCAATTTGTAAATATCGTGAACTAGGAGAGAGGGTATTGTGGAGTGACTGCTTCCTGATTATAAGGTTCCTGTTTGGGCTGAGGGAAAAGGACATCGGTAATGTTTAAATTGAAGTATGAAAATGTATAAAACTCTTGAAAATACCTTTCACAATTATCAAAGTATGGGTTTTTATTCTGAGTCAAAAGTTAAAAGAAAAATGAACAAACTAAAGACTAAGTGTTGAGTAAAAATAAAACAGTGAAGAGATCCCCTTTCAGGGAAGGGGAACAAAGTGTCTGAACCTGAGCAGATGCAGTCTGTGGCCTGAAGAGTTGCTCTGGCACATGCCACTGGAGAACGCTCCCCAGGCCCATGCTGTAACTGGAGGTTAGAGTTTAAATAGTGTGAGATGGGCAGACAACGCTGGATGTCCACCTGGAGAGAACTGCCATATTGAATTCTCACATGAATCCAGTAGGGGACACTCAGGTGAATTATCGTAAGCAGTCCTGAGGTCCACAAGTGTCTATCTGGACTCAGAGTGAGGTTCTGGTTAGACACCCCAGCATGTTGGAGGGGCAATGTGGGATGAGAACCTGGAAAGAATGAAGATGGTTAATCATCACGTGAATCTGAAAGAGGATCCCTAGGTGAATCCCTCTGTCAGGGATGCTAAGGGTATAGAGTGAGTTCCCCAGGAGTCTCTCAGACAGTGTGTATCTGCATTGTGTTCCAGATATGACATTCCACGTAAACCCGGAAAGACTTCTGATGGTGAATCTGTGTGAGAAATCCAGTGTGAATCTCCCTGTATAATCTCCATGTGTGGGATTTTCCAGAGTCAACCATTAATGTGTCCCTGAAGTGTGTTTCAGAGTAGATCCCCTTTGTGAATCTGGACACAATCCACAGAGTGAACCCTGTGGATTTATTTGGAGGAGAACTCGTTAGTGATTCTCAGTGTGTAACTGTAGTGTGTTGTCAATGAATCCCTGCATGTGGTTTTGGAGTAAATTCTAGAGGAGATACAGCATGTGACAGGAGGGTGAATCAAAGTTGTATGTGAACCTGAAGAAAGAGTTGATGTTGAAGCATCATGTGTATCTGAAAGGAAATCCCTCGGTGAATTTAATGATTTAACTGTCATGGATTCCGTAGGCAACCCTCAACGTGACTGTTCTATGAGATCCAGAGGTGACTCAGTGTGTAAGATGAGTGTGTTCTGGAGGTGATATTGTATGTGAAACGGATCAGTGTTCACTGCTCAGGGTGGATCGTCATGTGCATCTGGAGGAGGATCCTGGGTAAATCTCCCTGTAGAACTGCTCAGACATCCCTCCCTGAGGCCCTGGGTGAGTTCTGGCAGAGATAATCAGTATGCAGTGAGAATGTGTTCCAGTGACAATATCTGATGTGAATTTGGAGAGATTTCTGGCATTAATCCTTGTGTGTGTCTGCAAGAGGATCCCTAAGTGAATCTCATTGTGTAGCTGTAGTGAGTTTAGGAAACAGCCCTTAATATGACTGGACAGTGTGTCCCAGAAGACATACTTGATCTAAAATAGGATACTGGCCGTGAACCTGAAGCATCTCCTGTATATGAACCATCTATTAAATTTTTAGTGGGATCTAGAGGTGATGTTGGAAAGGGATTATAAAACAGAGCCTTGGCAATACTGAAGAAAGGTTTGGACAAAGTCTTGAAGAATTCAGGGAGTAATTAAGACACACAGTCACTGTACCAAAACAATATGCTTCCACACCTTCCCCCCTTGGATCCCCATACATATTTTATTGTTGTTGTTGTTGTTATTGTTATGTGTTGTCTAGTGACCTGCAACTCATAGCATTCCCATGTCCAATAGCTCTGAAATCTGCCTTGTCCTGAGCCAGTCTCATCAACTCTTACACACCTACCCTCATTTCCCTAGTTACTGTATCAATCCATCTCATCCAAGGTCTTCCTCCCCTGCGCTATGCCTCCAACCTTCCAAGCATGATGTCCTTCTCCAAGGATCAGTCCCTCCTGCCCACATGCCTGAAGTGTCTGATACAGAGCTTCAATTCCTAGCCTCTTAAGAGGATTAACTTGATTTCACCTTTCCAAGACAGATCTATTTGTTTCCTGGGTGGATCATGGTATGTTCAAGACTCTTTTCCAGCTCCACAACTCAAAGACATCAATTCTTCTATCATCCTTGGTCATTGTCCCGTTCTCTGAGGCATAGCAAGTAATTGTGAAGACCATGGACTGGATCAGGTGCAACTCAGTCTCTACACTGACATTGTTGCTTCTCAGTACTCAGGAAAGGTCCTTGACAGCAGATTTGCCTAATGCAATTCACCTTTTGATTTTCTGACTGCTGGCGCCTAAAATGTTGATTATGAAGCTAACCAAATTGTAACTGTTAACAACCTCAATCTCTTCTCCATCCACCTTGATGCTACCAATTAGCTCAGTGATGAGAATCTTTGTCTTCTTGATGTTTAGATTCAATCCATAAAAAAGACTACAGTCCTTGACTTTCTGCAGCAAGTGTTTCAGGTCCTCCTCAGTTTCAACAAGCAAGGTTGTGTCATCTGCATAATGTAGGTTGTTGATGAGTTTTCCTTCAATCTTGATGCCGCTTCCCTCCTCATAAAACCCAGCCTTTCAAATGCTGTTCTGTATATAAATTGTAAAGGTGTGGAGACAGGACAAATCCTTGACACAATGCCTTCCTGTTTTTGAAGCATGGAGAGTTTCCCTGCTCTGCTCTGAGGACTGCTTCCTGGTGCAAGTATAGGTTTCCCATAAACACCATCAAATATTCTGGGATTCCCATTCCCCTCAAGATTAATCACAATTTTTTGTGATCTACATTGTCAAATACCTTTGCATAGTCAATGAAACAAAGATAGATATCTGTCTAGTACTCTGCTTTCTGCCAAGATCCATCTGACGTTGGCGATAATGTCTCTAGTGTCTCAGCCTCTTCTAAAATCAGCTTGTATTTCTGGTAGCTTTCTGTCAATATATTGTTCCAGGATAATTTTCAGCAGCATTCTTTTTGCATGTGATATGAGTGATATTGTATGATAATTTCTACAGTCTGTAGGGTCACCTTTTTTAGGAATGGAAAGAAATATGGATCTCTCCCAGTGAGTAGGCCAGGTAGTTGTCCTCCAGATGTTTTGGTACCATCCGGTGAACAAATCCAGGGCAGTATCTGTTTGTTGAAATATGTCAATTGGTACTACATCAATTTCTGGGGCTTTCTTTTTTGCCAAGACCTTCAGAGCACCCTGCACTTCCTCCTTCATCATTATTGATTTTTAATCATATGGTATTTCTTGAAATTCTTCTGTGTCAGCCAATTCTTTGTGGTACAGTGACTCTTTATACTTCTTCCATCTTCTTTTAGTATTTCCTGGAGCATTCAATATTTTACCAATTTTATAGTTATTCTTCTACTTTTACAATAATGTTCTTATGCAGTACTTGTCCGTAGGAGGATGGATAGAGGGGAATCACAGAGTCACACAATTTGGTGAGTGGAGGGAAGGGTTAAAGGAAATGGGAAAGATCTGGCACGAACCTGAAAAGACAGGTTAATTGTGGGCAAGGTCCAATTGTGGTTCATTTTATAAAACACAATGCATGGGAACAATTGCATGAAACATAATATCGATGAGGGAAAGTGTAGAGGAATAATAAACATTTTTAAAAAATTTGACAGACACAGAACCATTTCAGGAAGTAGCATATGATCAAGAACCAATGGTAATCAAGAAGACATTCAAGGTACACAAATGGCATTGGCAAAAAATAAGGCTCAGAAACTGAAGGAATACCAATTGACACATTCCCACAAACAAAAAGATGCAGCCCTGGATGTGCTCACCAAGTTGTGCCAAGAAATCTGGAGAAAAACCACTTGGCCAAATGACTGGAAGAGATATATATTTGTTCCTATCCCAAAGAAAGGTGACCCAACAGAGTGTGGGAATTTCACATGCAAGCAAGATTCTACTGAAGATCATCCAAAACTGATTAGAACAGCACATCAACAGAGAACTGCCGGAAGTCCAGGATGGGTTTAGAAGGGGTCGTGGTACTAGGGATATTGTAGCTGATGTTAGATGGATCTTGGCTGAAAGCAGAGAATACCAGAAGAATGTCTATCTGTGTTTCATTGATTATGCAAAGGCATTTGACTGTGTGGATCATAACAAACTGCGGCTGACTCTGAGAAGAATGGGAATCCCAGAACATTTAATTGTGCTAATGTGAAACCTGTACTTGGATCAAGAGGCAGTAGTCAGAACAGAGCAGGGCAACATTGCATGGTTCAAAATTGGGAAGGGTGTACGCCAGGGATGCATCATGTCTCCATACCTCTTCAACATGTATGCAGAGCAGATTATCTGAGAAGCTGGGCTCTATGAGGAGAATTGTGGCATCAGGATTGGTGGAAGATCTATTAACAATCTGCGTTATGCAGATGACACAACCCTGCTTGCTGAAACTGAGGAGGACCTCATGCACTTGCTGTGAAGGCTCAAGGACTGCAGCCTTCAGTATGGACTAAGGCTCAATGTCAAGAAGACAAAGATTCTTGCCACTGGACCAATTGGCAGCGTCAGGATGGATGATGAAGAGATTGAGTGTTCACAGCTTCAGTTTGCTCGGCTCCACAGTCAACACTCTTGGTACCAGCATTCAGGAAATCAAAAAGCGTATGCAATGGGAAACTCTGCTGTTAGGGACCTGTCAAAGGTACTCAGGAGCAACAGTGTCTCTATAGAGACTAAGGTGCACCTGATACAGGCCATGGTCTTTGCAATCGCTTGTTATGCATCAGAGAGTTGGACAATGACTAGGGAGGACAGAAGGAGAGTGGATGCTTTTGAGCTGTGGTGCTGGAGAAGGGTACTGAATGTACCATGGACTGCCAGGAAAACAAACAGATTCATCTTGGAGAGGATTAAACCAAGCTACTCCTTGGAGGCAAGGATTCTGGGGCTTCGTCTGACATACTTTGGACATGTTTCCAGGAGGGACGGGTCCTTGGAGAGGGACATCATGCTTGGGAGGGTGGAGGGACAGCGCAGGAGGGGAAGACCCTCTATGAGATGGATTGATTCGGTGACTGGGGTAATTGGGATGGGTCAGAGGCAGGCGGTGCGGTTGGCGCAGGATAGAGCAGGGTTTAGGGCTGTTGTGCATAGGGTCGCTATGAGTCGGAAACGACTCGACGGCACATAACAACAACAACAAGCAAAATCATGCTATATACGATCCCCAGATGGCTAGAGCAGTACATTGACAGATCACTGTAAGACATTCAGGCTGCAATTAGGAGAGGCTGTGTGGCATCACGGATATCATTACTCACGTTACATGGATGACTGAAAGGAAAGAGTACCAGAAGGATGTATATATCTGTTTTATAGGCTGTATGAAGACTTTTAACTGTGTGGACAATTACAAATAATGGCTAATATTGATAAAAATGGGAACATTTAAAAAATTTAAAAAATGGGAACATTTTCCTGAGAAACTTAGAGTAAGACCAAGAATCTGTTGTCTGAGCAGAGCAAAGAGACACTACATGATTTTAAACCAAAAGAGGTGTACTCCAGGCACAGCTATACCTTTTCTATTTAATCTGAACCCTGAGGAAATCATCAGAGAAGCTGGACTTTATCAAGATTAATGTGGTATCAGGTTTGGATGAAGACTTTCAACAACCTGTGTTAAGTATGTGACACAAGTTTGCTTGCTGAAAGTCAGGATGACCTGCAGCGCTTGATGCAGATCAACAAAGGCTACAAGTTTCAATATAAATTACATCTCCACATCAAGAAAACCAAAGTCCTAACCACTGGCTCAATAGGCCACATCCTGATAGATGGAGAAAAGCCTAATATAGTTAACAATTTCATCTTACTATCAACACCCTTCCGAAGCTCTGGTGGCCTTGTGGTAAGAATCTGTGTTGCAGTCTCAAAGGCACATGGTTCAAATCCACAGCTGTCTGTAGGTGAAGGATGCACAATCTCATCCTGTGCTATTACTGCCTCCAAAAATCTGCTAGAGGGGCAGCTACGGATCAGTTCCAACTTGATGTTACACAGCAATGCCAATCAAAACCCTTGGTACCAGCAGTCAAGATATATAAAGATGTGCTACATTAGGAAATTCTGCTATAAGGCACCTCTCCAAATTAATAAATTTCAGTAATGTCAGTAAAATTGTACCAGATCTAGCCATGGTCATTTCAATTACATACTATACATCTGAAATTTGGACAATTACAAAGGATGGCATAAAAATCAGTGACTTTGAGTTGTGGTGTTGGAGAAGAATTCTAAATATAGCATGGGCTGCCAAAAAAACTTCAAACAGATATTTCCAAAACAGTGCATTTAGGGTGCTCCTTACAGGCGAGGATGGTGAAACTCTGTCTCACATGCTTTTAGCCTGTTGTTCGGAGGGACCGGTCCTTGGAGAAGGGAATGTGGTTTGGAAACGTGGAAGGTTAGTGTAAAGGAGGAAGGCCTTCCAAGATGGAGTGACATGATGGCTATAACAACAGGTTAAATAGTTCACAAATGGTGAGAATTGCACAAAATAGGGAAAGGTCTAGCTGCTCATAGGGTTGTTATGAGTCAGTGACATTCCATTTGATGGCACTTAATGACAAAAAAACCCATCAGGACAATGTTAGTGAGCTGGAGAAACCATGACACTGATGCCTCTGATAAGACAAGTTACAGAATAAGGTCTATCATAGAATGACTCCTGCCTATTTTGGTTCTTAAAAAATCCAAGTATGTGTGGAGTGCATAAGGCTGAGGGGTGTAGAAGGACAGTCCATCCTACTTCTCCGTAAGACAGTGGGGTCAGGAGTGATGAAACTGACAACAGTAAAGCAATGCAGATATGGTCTCACCTTAACATGAAGAGAAGAATAGGGAATACGTTGTTGTTGTTGTTATGTGCCGTCGAGTTGTTTGCGACTCATAGCAACACTATGCACAACAGCCCGAAACCCTGCTCTATCCTGCGCCAACCGCACTGCCTCTGACACACCCATCCCGATTACCCCAGTCACAGAATCAATCCATCTCATAGAGGGTCTTCCCCTCCTGCGCTGTCCCTCCACCCTCCCAAGCATGATGTCCCTCTCCAAGGACCCATCCCTCCTGGCAACATGTCCAAAGTATGTCAGACGAAGCCCCAGAATCCTTGCCTCCAAGGAGTAGCTTGGTTTAATCCTCTCCAAGATGAATCTGTTTGTTTTCCTGGCTGTCCACGATACATTCAGTACTCTTCTCCAGCACCACAGCTCAAAAGCATCCACTCTCCTTCTGTCCTCCCTAGTCATTGTCCAACTCTCTGATGCATAACAAGCGATTGCAAAGACCATGGCCTGTATCAGGCGCACCTTAGTCTCCAGAGAGACACCGTTGCTCCTGAGTACTATAGAGAGGTCCCTAACAGCAGACTTTCCCATCGTGATACGCTTTTTTATTTCCTGACTGCTGGTGCCAAGAGTGTTGACTGTGGAGCCGAGCAAACTGAAGCTGTGAACAACCTCAATCTCTTCGCCATCAATCATAACACTGCCAATTGGCCCAGTGGTGAGAATCTTTGTCTTCTTGACATTGAGCCTCAGTCCATACTGAAGGCTGCAGTCCTTGACCCTTCGCAGCAAGTGCATGAGGTCCTCCTCAGTTTCAGCAAGCAGGATTGTGTCATCTGCATAACGCAGATTGTTAATAGATCTTCCACCAATCCTGATGCCACAATTCTCCTCATAGAGCCCAGTCTCTCGGATAATCTGCTCTGCATACATGTTGAAAAGGTATGGAGACAGTACACATCCCTGGCGTACACCCTTCCCAATTTTGAACCATGCAGTGTTACCCTGCTCTGTTCTGACTACTGCCTCTTGGTCCAAGTACAGGTTTCGCATTAGCACAATTAAATGTTCTGGGATTCCCATTCTTCTCAGAGTCAGCCACAGTTTGTTATGATCCACACAGTCAAGCCCAATATATTTGCCTAAGTACATACTTTTAGAAAGATGATTTTGCCATCTGTCCTCTTATTCTCTCTTTTTATATTGGATTTCATACAATCATTGATATACACTGTTTTGTAGTATTTATTACAAATTAATCCCTTTTATCATTAAGTCTCAAGAAATTCTCAGCATGCTTTGCCTATTCTTTTACTCCACCCATCCATCCATGCATCTATGAATCCTAATCTTCCACTCCCGTACCTCCCCACTTCTTTTTTCCTTCCCCCTCTCATTTGAACAGTTATACGTATTCTATTCCAAGTTACTAATTGAAATGACCATATTGTACTTTTGTTCTGTCTTCCCAAGTTATTCCCCCTTCCCCTGATCCCTTGCCCTCTTCTTTGTCTGAACCTTCTATTCCTGTTCTCCCAGTCCTCTTGTCCCTGATTCACCTTGTACTGTCACAGTAGAGATCTTATATGATATTTGTACTTTTGTGACTGAGTTCTTTCACGCAGCATAATATCCTCTAGACAAACCCATGTTGTGCAGTACTAATTCCTTTTTTTGACCCTATGAACCTGGAGACAGGATGAAAGATACACAAGTGTTGAGGACTCTCCTTCATAGGGTTGCTATGAGTCACCTGCGACTCGATGGCACTTAACAACAACAACAACAACCTATTATTCCAATGTGTAAATGTATCATAATTCATAATTTTTCTGTCAATTCATTTGTTGATGGTACTTGGAGGGTTTCCATTTTCTGGCTATTGTGAATAATGCTGCAATAAACATAAGTGTATGTATGTCTGTTCACTTCTCAGCTCTGGTTTCTTTGCATGTATTTCCAGTATACTACGACTTGTATACATTTGAAGAGCCTGATCAGGTGGGATTTTTCTATTCACCCTTTTGAGGAAATACCAGAACACCTTCATAGCAGTTATTCTATTTTATAATCCCACCAGCAGTGCATCAATGGTAAAGTTTCTCCACATCCTCTCCAACATTTACTGTTTGCTGTCCTGTTAGACTTTGCTATCGCTGCTGGGTGAGATGGTATCTCACCGTGGTTCTAATCGGCATCTCTCTAATTGCTAGTGATTCTAACTTCTCCTTACCTGTTTGCTGACCACCTGAAAATTATCTTTTGTGAAGAATCTTTTCATTTCTTCTGCCCATTTTTAAAGTGGGTAATCAGTAGTTTTCATGTGGATGTCTTGTAGGATTTGATAAATTTTAATTTTAAATCCTTGTCAGAAATGTCCTTACCATATATTTTTCCCCAGTCTATGGGTTTTCTTATCACTCTATTGGAAAAGTTTTCAATACAAGTAAGGATTTTATTTTTATGAAGTGTCATTCATTTTTCTTATGCCATAGACTGTTGTTGTTGTTTTGTTGTGTACCATCGAGTCAGAAGCGACCCATAGCTGATCTTCCAACAGGTTTTCAGAGGCAGCTAAACACGTGGAGATTTCCCATCCTTCTCTTGTGTCTAAATAATGACAGAGGCAAATATTCTCTGTCTACACAACATAAAAACTGGGTGCACTTTAATGTCTTTTACCAAAACTGCTATATTGAGGAAGTTGTTCTTTTTGTTTTAGTTTGGATGAATCACCTAATGTTTTCATTGTATATCATTACTGATTGTACACATTGCCACAAACCAGAAATTTGCAGAGATGCAATCAATAATGATAGTACAAAAATTAGCCAGTACACATTGTGTGATCCCATGATTAAGCCCCCCCTCCCCTCCTTGGATCCTTATACTTATTCTATATTAATGGTCTTATGCACATAAACCAGTATAAAATAAAATGGAAAAAATAAATTAGCCAGTCACCTATATTGCACAGTATTTCTTTTCAGTAATAGTACTGTGTTGGCTAGGCACAAAATTTTGGGTCTTTGATAAGGTGTCATCATTTAAAAATTATTTCAGTCACTTTAAAGATGTTACATGAGAAAAAGTTATAGGAATGCATCCTTAAAGGAGCTTTTGAAAGAGTTTAAAAAAACACAGAGGGAAAGTTTGCAGTTTTAAAACAGAAATTATATCCTCCCAACATTCATAATTAATCAATTTATTCCCTCAAGGTCTTCACAAGAAGAAAGGTAAGGATAAAAAGTCCCTTGAAAATCTCACATATGCCACATGATGAATGTACACCCTAAAATTCTATTAATTCTATGAGACGTCCGTCCACCTTCACCAAGGTGGGGGTGGGGAATACTAAAGGACTAGAGAGAAATTGGGTTTTCATTTATGACCACAAAGTCAGGGTTATGGCCTAGTAGGTACGGAGGTAGCAAAGTGACTAAGTGGGGAGGTGAGTGTGCAAGAAAGGCAGTGGGTAGTCAATTGGTCTTGAGAAATGAAGTCTATTTTGAAGTACCTTAAAGAAACTCTAAACGTATTAAGGGTCCCATACATTGTTAAAGACAAGTGGTGATACTAATTTTGTGTAAAAGAAAGTTCCATAGACTTTAGCTAGACATTATCAAAAAGCTTTAAGTTCAAATGAGCATCTTCAAGGCCTTTCTCCTTAAATCCACAGTTGACCAAATGTGAAGTAATATTTTATCAAGGGTCTCTGAAAGAATCTCACAAACGAATTCCATGTCCAGGCTCCCCGTTATGTTCCTGTTTTCTCTGAAATGACCTTTTGGGTTTTGTGTATGGTGTCAGATGTGAATCTTGTTTCCTTTTGTTGCAGGCAGATGTCCAGTTTTGTCAGTACCATTTGTTGACTAGAGAAACTGAGGGCTAGTGGGTAAGAAGCTGCACTGCCAATCAAAAGGCATACAGTTTATGAGCAGGAAACCGATGAGCAGTCTCCTCCTGTTCCATTTACAGAAACCCCCTGGAGGCTCAGCTATGAGTCAATTCTCGCTCCACGACAATGACTTTACCTTTAAAAAAATAAAAGAAACATATAAGGTCTCCATGAATCATACAAATTCTTAACACCCTTGGTTGCTAATTGTAAGATTTAAGTTCAGTCCACCCAGAAGAAAGTCCGCCTCAGAAGAGAGGACTGGTGATCTGCTTTGAAACAATTATTTAACACCTTGTGTTGTGTTGGGTACCATCGGGTCAAAACCGACCCACAACTGACCCTCCAGTGGGTTTTCAGAGGCAGTTAATTGCCCAGAAGGAGATCACCCATCCTTCTCACTTGGAGCAGCTGGTGGGTTCAAACATGACCTAATTCTGTGGGGTCACAATGAATTGGAGTCAAGTCAATGGCAACATTTTGGGGGGGATGACAAAGTAAAGCTCCATAGTAATGCACTAAATTATTACCAAAACTCCAGATACTTCCTAATAGACAATGAGCGCCCCCCTCCCTCTAGGCTTTGCATAAGTTCTTCTCTTTTATGGGAGAAAAGAAGCTGGAGAAGAAGGGATGCTGGGTGGCAGTTTGGCAGGCATCCCTAACTCATGAAGCAGAAGCAGGTGGGTTTTGTATTCTCTGTCTTCCCTTCCTGCACCTTTTGAACTGTCACATCCAGAATTGTCCCCTTTGACAGCTACCAAAGCCACTGCATCAAGTCAGGTTCAGCTCATGGTGTCCTTCCTTCGGGTTTCCAAAGCCATCACCCTAAAGGGAGGAGATGGCCCATGCTCTTCCACCAGAGAACCTAGTGGGTTCCAATGGCCAGACGTACATCTAGCAACCCTTCACATTACACATACACCACCAGGGCTCTCTCATATATACACCAGTGCTAAAATCCACATCGAGGTGACTTCAAACTCCACATATACCAGACAAATCTCAGCCATACCCTTGTAAAATTTCCAGCGAGCAAAACAAACAGGCTACAGGAATTCCATTGCCTGCCTTGCAACATCTTATGTAACTGAAATTGTTTGTGTCCGTTTATTTCATCTTAGTGGTATTGTGCAATTAAAGGTATTTTTTTAAAATGTTGTTGTTCTTGTTCTTGTTCTTGTTCTTGTTGTTGTGTGCCATCGAGTCACTTGTGACTCAGGGTGACTGTAAGTACAACAACCCTAAATTCTGCTCTGTTCTGTGCTAGTTGCACTCTCTCCAATATACCCATCGCAATTACCCCAGTCACTGAATCAATCCATCTCATAGAGGGCCTTCCTCTCTTGTTACATCCCTCCACCTCTCAAGTATGACATCCCTCTCCAAGGACCTCCTTACAACATCTCCAAAGTATGTCAGATGAAGCCTCAGGATACTTGCCTTCAAGGAGCAGCCAGGTTTAACCCTCTCCAGAATGAATCTGGTTTTCTTAGCAGTCCATGGTCCATGGTACCCTCGATACTCTTCTCCAGCACCACAGCTTAAAGGCATCAATTCTCCTTCTATACTCTCTAGTCACTGTCCAACTCTCTGAAGCATGACAAGTGATTGCAAAGACCATGGCCTGTATCATACACACCTTAGTCTCCAGAGAGACACCATTGCTCTTCAGTATTTTGGAGAAGTCCCTAACAGCATAGTTTCGCTCGCACAATATGTGTTTTAATTTCCTGGCTGCTGGTGCCAGGATGTTGACTGTAGAGCCAAGCAAACTAAAGCTGTGAACAGTCTCAATCTCTTCATCATCCATCCTGATGCCAATTGGCCGAGTGGTGAGAATCTTTGTCTTCTTGATATTGAGCATCAATCCATATTGGAGGCTGCAGTGCTTGACCTTCTGCAGCAAGCTTCAGATCCTCTTCAGTTTCAGCAAGCAGGTTTGTGTCATCTGCATAACTCAGATTGTTGATAGATCTTCCACCAATCCTGACGCCACATTTCTCCTCATAGAGCCCAGCCTCCCGGATAATCTGTTCTGCATACAGGTTGAAAAGGTATGGAGACAGGACACATCCCTGGCGTACGCCTTTCCCAATTTTGAACCATGCAATGTTCCCTTACTCTGTTCTGATGACTGCCTGTTGGTCCAAGTATAGGTTTTGCATTATCACAATCAGGTGTTCTGGGATTCCCATTCTTCTCAGAGTCAGCCTCGGTTTGTTATGATTCACACAGTCAAATGCCTTTGCATAGTCAATGAAACACAGATAGACATTCCTCTGGTATTCCCTGCTTTCAGCTAAGATCCATCTAATATTAGCTACAATATCCCTAGTACCACGACCCCTTCTAAACCCAGCCTGGACTTCTGGCAGTTCTCCGCTGGTGTGCTGTTCCAGTCATTTTGGGATAATCTTCAGTAGAATCTTGCTTGCATGTGAAATCAATGAGATTGTTCTATAGTTTCCACACTCTGTTGGGTTACCCTTCTTTGGAATGAGAACAAATATAGATCTCTTCTAGTCAGTTGGCCAAGTGATTGTTCTCCAGATTTCTTGGCACAACTTGGTGAGCACGTCCAGGGCAGCATCTGTTAGCTGAAATATGTCAATTGGTATACCATCTATTCCTAGAGCCTTATTTTTTGCTATTTCCTTCAAAGCAGCTTCGTCACCACAGGCTCTTGCTCAAATATTGTTTCATTAAATTCTTCTGTGTCTGTCAATTCCTTTCAATACAGTGAAAGTATATTCTTTCCATCTTCTTTTAATACCTTCTGGATCATTTAATATTCTGCCTAAAGCACTGAGGTTGGAATTTGTTCTTCAGTTCCTTGCACATTTCATTGTAATATTTACTTTGTCCTCCCGTGCTGCCTTTTGAAATCTTCTGTTCACCTCTTTAGTATCTTGAATTCTTCCTTGTGCTTTGGCTCTTCTGCACTCCAGTGCAATATTCGGAGTTTCTTCTGACATCCATTTTTGTCTTTTCCTCCTCCTCTGTCTTTGTAATGAACATTTGCACTCTTCCTGGGTGATACCCTTGATATCCTCCCACAACTCATCTGGTCTTTACTCATTAGTGTTCAAGGCCTCAAACCTGTTCCTGAGATGGTTCTGAAATTCAGGTGGGATAGATTCAATGTCATATTTTGGTTCTTGTGGTTTTGGTTTAATTTTCCTCAGCCTCAACTTGAACTTGCATATGAGTAGTTGATGGTCTGTTCCACAATCAGCTCCTGGCCTAGTTTTCACAGCTGATATTGAGCTTCTCCATGGGTTCTTTCTTCAGATGTGATCAATCTGATTCCTGTGCATACCATCAGGTGAAATCCATTTGTATAACCTGTGTTTATATCTCTTAAAAATGTATTTGCAATGAATAGGTCATTGATTTTGCAAAATTCAATCATTCTATCTCCAGGTTCATTTCTGTCACTGAGTCCATATTTTCCAACTACTGATTCTTCTCTGTTCCCAACTTTTGCTTTTCAGTCACCCATTATTATCAATGAATCTTGATTGCATGTTTGATCAATCTCCATAAAAGTTGGTAGAAATCTTCTATTTCCTCTTCTTTGGCTCTGGTTGTTGGTGCATATATCTGAATGATAATGGTGTTCACTGGACTTCCTTGTATGAGTATGGATATTATTCTGTCACTCACAATATTGTACTTCAAGATGGATCTAGAATTGACTTTTTGAACTATGAAAACAACCCCATTTTTCCTCATCTTTTCATCTCTAGAGTAATACAAAGAGTAACATATATGCCTTTCAAGCATATATGATGATGATGATGATGATGATGATGATGATGTTATAAACCGTTGAGTTACCTGCAAATCACAGCAACCCTATGTATAATAGCTCTGAATCATTTCCTGTCTTGAGCCTTTGCTTCCAAATTATGACCAGGAAATAGTCATCAGAACAGAGCAAGGAAACATTCCATTGTCCAAATCAGGAAAGGACTGTGTCACGGATGTGTCCTGTTTTCATACCTTTTCAATGTATATACGGAACAGATAATTTTGGAGGTTGGACTTTATGAGGAAGAATGTAGCATCAGGATTGGAAGAAGAAGCATCAAGAACCTGCCTTAAGCAGATGACACAATATTGCTTGCTGAAACGGAAATGAAAGAACTTTTTTCCCAAAGAAGAAAGTAAGTGGGGAGGTGTTGGGGGGAGGGGCAGGGAGGAAAAAATACAATAATGAATGAATGGAAATCCAAGTTCTTTATAAACTTTCATTAAAAAGAAAAAATAAAGAAAAGCATTTATCTAGGTTGTATATTTTTCTCATACCTAGTCAACACCGTTGGTGAAATAATCAAAAGATTTGTGGCATTGGAGAAAATCTGTTGTCAAGGACCTAACTCTAAAGCGTGAAAGAGCAAAGATACAATTTTAAATTCCGAGATGCACCTGATTCAAGTCAAGATCTGTTCAATTACTTCTTATGAAATTGGAAGTTGGACAATGAATAAGGATGACAGAAGAAAAATTGATGCCTTTGAGATGTGATGCTGGAGAAGAGTACTGACTATCCCATGGGCTGCTAGAACAACTATGTTTTGGAGAAAGTGTAGCCAGGTTACTTCTTAGAGATAAGGATGGTGAAACTTCATCTCACATACTCTGAGCATGTTATCAGGAGGGGCCAGTACTTGGGACAAAATATCCTGGGAAAGGTGAGTGTCAGAGAAAGAGAGGAAGATCCTCAACACAGAGGCTGTAACAATGGGCTCAGTGTATTAGAGATGCTGAGGATGGCACAGGAGAGGGCAGGGCTACGATCTGTTATTCACAACAACGTGGTGTTCTACCACAAAGATGTATGATTCTTTCTCATGTGAAGGACATCAAGGCTTCTGTTTAGGGATCTAGTAAAGAATGTTTCTATGAACATATTTCTTCTTCTCCATGTTCACAGGGGCACAGATGTATGAAAGTTCTAAAACAGCTGTTCTGAAAGTGAATTTGAAGCATCTGGCAGAACTTATACAATCTGGAAAACCAGCTAGTTTTCTGATTCAAGAGGTATAGAGAGCCAACTTGTTGCAAAAGATATGTTGCATAGGACAAATTTGTCCTCAAAGACCTCTTTAAAGTCTGAAAGAACAAGGTTGTCAGTGTTAAGGCTAAGGTTAGCCTGATCTAAACCATAGTATTTTCAATTGCTTTGTATGCATGTGAACACATACAAGTGGACAGTTTGTTGAATTCACATGCATACAATGTGGAAAATGTGTGGGAAAGACTAAAGAAGAACCAATTCCTTTGAATTGTGATGTTTGTAAAGAGTATCAAATATCTAAATGCTACATTATACTCGATGTGAAATCACAGCCTCACTAAGCAAACATTTCATATTCAACTGTTCTAATCTATTAACCAATCTAAGCAACCAATGAACATTACATCTGTTTAATTTTGAAAGAATTGATACCTGTATGATGCCAATGCTTTCTGTATAAGAACACATGAACAACTTTTCAATCCATGTTTTTAATTTCTTTCAATAAAAGGTTAGGGTGTTCTCTTTAAAAGCTTGCATCTCTTTTTCCAAAATAATTCTTTATATAAAAATATTTTGCCACCACAACAATATAAAGGTAAATAATCTGATAGAAAAATGGGCACAGGATATAAACGGACACTTCACCAAAGAAGACATTCAGATGGCTAACAAGCACAAGAAGAAATGTTCAAAATCCCTAGCTCTAAGAGAGATGCAAATCAAAATGAGATATCATCTCACCCCAGTCAGAAGTTCAAAATTTAACAGAACAGCAAGCAACAAATGCTGGTGGGGTTGTGGAGAAACTGGAACCCTTATTCAACTATTGGTGGGAGTGTAAAATCGTGCAACCACTGTGGAAGGTGATATGATGCTTTCTCAAAAAGTTGCAAATAGAGATACCCAGCAATTCCACTACTTGGAATATACCCCAAAGAGACCATAAATGACACCCAAGCAGATATATTCACATCCATGTTTATTGTGGCTTTTTGTTCACAATAGCAAGGAGTTGTAAACAACCTAAGTGCCCATCAACAAACGAAT
>NW_006399893.1:7809731-7810908 GCF_000299155.1 Elephantulus edwardii
AAATAAAAACCAAAAAAAAAGATTTTGTTATTGTGGGAAACCTATACATGGACCAAGAAGCAGTCCTTAAAAGATAGCAAGAAAACGCATCATTAAAAATAAGAAAAGGAGTGCATTAGGGATGTGTCCTGTTCCCATTCCTTTTCAATCTATATGCAAAACAGATCATTCTGGATGCTGGGCTTTCTGAGGAGGAATGTGGCATTGGGATAGGAAGAAGACTTATCAACAGCCTACATTATGCAGATGACACAACCTTCCTTGCTGAAACTGAGGATCTGAAAAGCTTTGGGTAGAAGGTCAAGGACTTGCAGTCTTCATCGTGGATTGAAGCTCAACATCAAGAAGACAAAGATTCTCACCACTGGGCCAATCGGCAGCACCACTATAGATGGAGAAGAAATTGAGTTTCTTAACATTTACAGCTTGCTCAGCTCTACAATCAACACTTGGCATCAGCTGTCAGGAAATCAGAAGATGAACTGCACTGGGGAAATCTGCTGTCAGGGACCCCACCAGAGTATGGAGAAGCAACGATGTCAGTCTAGGTGCATCTGATCCAGGCCGTGATCTTTGCAATTATTTGCTATGCACTGTTGTTGTCGTTGTTATGTGCCATCGAGTCACTTGTGACTCATAGTGACCCTATGTACAAAAGCTCTAAATGCTATTCCATCCTGTGCCAACCTCGCCGTCTCCAACACACCCATTCCCATGACCCCAATCACAGAATCGATCCATCTCATCAAGGGTCTCCCTCTCCTGCGCCATCCCTCCACTCCCCCAAACATGATGTCTCTATCCCTCCTTGCAACATGCCCAAAGTACGTCAGATGAAGCTTCAGAATCCTTAACTCCAAGGAGAATTCCTTCTTTACCCTCTCTAGGACAAACCTGTTTGTTCTCCCAGCAGTCCATGGTATATTGAACAATCTTCTTCAGCACCACTCCTTAAAGGCATCAACTCTCTTTCTATCATCCCTAGTCACTGTCCAAATCTCCAATGCATAGCATGTAATTGCGAAGACTATAGCTTGGATCAGGCACACCTTAGTTTCCAGCCTGAAGTCGTTTTTCTTCAGTACTTTTTTTTTTCCTTTTCTTTTTTTTCCCCCCAACAATCTGAAATGCTTTACTGTAACTATTTCAGAGTTTTGTTTTTTGTGTTTTTTTTTTT
>NW_006399893.1:7818443-7842642 GCF_000299155.1 Elephantulus edwardii
ATAGGGTCGCTATGAGTCGGAAACGACTCGACGGCACATAACAACAACAACAAGGAAAGACATAATCACTCCTAGATGAGCTGAACAGATGCATCAGGCTTTAACGACATGATTTTCAGTTCCATGTTGAGCTTACAAATGCTTTGTTATCAGGGGCTCTGAGCGAAGCCATGGTGGACTGTGAGATGGATCACAGCACAGGCTCTGCACTCTGCGGGTTTTCTTAAGAGTTGAGTGACCTGGGGCAGGCCCATTAACTGAGTAGGGTCAGTGTACCTCTGTGAAATGGAAGGGAAAGGCACTTCTGGCTTTATCCCACAAAGGAATATTATCTCAAAGAGATAATGACCCTTCACCTTACCCTCCTATAACCTCAGAGTCCAACTCAACCCAGGCAGGGTGCTGGGAAATAAAGCGAGACAGGGCTTTCTGCTACACAGATGGTATCACTACTAAGGCCCCTTGTGAACAGGAGCAGAGGGCTGGAGGGCAATAGCTGCTCCTGCAACAGCATTGGGCATGGGTTGCCTCCTAGATATTTCGTTGCTGTGATGCTAAACACTTTGACACTGGTGTGTCAAATGTGACAATGGTTACCTATGGTGGATAGTGTTCAGTGGAGCTCCCCTATTAAAACAAGCTTCGAAGCAGGAGGGGCATCCATTTCCAAAATGGCTTGCCTCTAGGAACTCTATGAAAATGGAGAAACGACCAGTTATACAAGTGTTCAGGTCTTTCGTTCATAGGGTCGCTAAGAGTTGTCTATGACTAGATGGCACTTCACAACAACAATATATGGATGCAGCAGGAACCCCTGGGATATTCTAGAGACAAGAGGAGAAAGTTGCTTGACAATGACTGGGCTTGTCTCTGGCCCTCACCTCCCTATACCTGTACCTTCTACTGTTACCAGCCACCACCTTCCTTTTAATCCCTCTACAGATCCCTCATCTGTGACATCTCTCTGTCCCACTTATGCATTTACTGAACTTTCTGTCCTTGTACTCCACACTCCACACATCTCCTTCTTGTGGTCTATTCTTCTCTTCACTTTATATATTCTCCACAATTCTCAGGACTAGGCTGCCTCCTGGTCCTTCCCCAATTCTTCATTCTCCATACCATGTATTCTTCCATCATAATACCATTTCATTTATACCACTGCCTCCACATTTACCACACACACACACGCACACACACACACTTACCCCTCCTGTCTCCTTTGTACCCACACCTTGGGGTTCTCCAGACCTCACTCATACCCTTATTCTTCATAACTTATCTGTCTCATTGTTTCTCAAAACTCTCCCTTCTCATCCTCAACTGCTTCCACACTCTCCCTCCTCCTCTTGTGTATCCAGGCATTCATCCTGGAGTCAAACTCTCAAGCTTACACTTAGACATAGAAGTCAGAACAGCACTGACCACACTGATCCAAATGAAGAAACATCTCAATTGTCCATCATCAAATAAGTGGGCAAGCAAAATGTGGTGTATCCACACAATGGAACGATGTTATTGTTGTTGTTGTTGTTGTTGTTGTTGTTGTTGTTGTTATGTGCCGTCGAGTCACTTGCGACTCATAGCAACCCTATGTACAACAGCCCTAAACTCCGCTCTGTCCTGTGCCAATCGCACTGTCTCCGAAACTGCCATCCCAATTATCCCAGTCACTGAATCAATCCACCTCAGGAGGGTCTTCCTCTCCTGCGCTGTCCCTCCACCCTTCCAAGCACGATGTCCCTCTCTAAGGACCGGTCTCTCCTCACAACATGTCCAAAGTATGTTACACAGAGACTCAGAATCCTTGCCTCCAAGGAGCCACCCAGTTTAACCCTTTCCAGGACAAATCTGTTTGTTTTCCTAGCAGTCCATGGTATTCTCAATACTCTTCTCCAGCACCACAGCTCAAAGGCATCAATTCTCCTTCTATCCTCCTTGGTCATTGTCCAACTCTCTGACGCATAACAAGTGATTGCGAAGACCATGGTCTGTATCAGACGCACCTTAGTCTCCAAAGAGATACCATTGCTCTTCAGCACTTTGGAGAGGTCCCTAACAGCAGACTTTCCCATGGCAATGCGCCTTTTAATTTCCTGGCTGCTGGTGCCAAGACTGTTGACTATGGAGCCAAGCAAACTAAAGCTGTGTACAATCTCAATCTCTTCACCATCCATCCTGATGCTGCCAATTGGTCCAGTGGTGAGAATCTTTGTCTTCTTGACATTGAGCCTCAATCCATATTGTAGGCTGCAGTCCCTGACACTCTGCAGCAGGCGCTTCAGGTCCTCCTCAGTTTCAGCAAGCAGGGTTGTGTCATCCGCATAACGCAGATTGTTGATAAATCGTCCACCAATCTTGACCCCACATTTCTCCTCATAGAGCCCAGCCTCCCGGATAATCTGTTCTGCATATAGGTTGAAAAGGTATGGAGATAGGACACATCCCTGGCGTATGCCCTTCCCAATTTTGAACCATGCAGTGTTCCCTTGCTCTGTTCTGACGACTGCCTCCTGGTCCAAGTATAAGTTTCGCATTAGAACGATCAAGTGTTCTGGGATTCCCATTCTTCTCAGAGTCAGCCACAGTTTGTTATGATCTACACAGTCAAACGCCTTTGCATAGTCAATGAAACACAGATAGACATTCCTCTGGTATTCCCTGCTTTCAGCCAAGATCCATGTAACAGCAACTACAGTATCTCTAGTACCACGACCCCTTCTGGAACCAGCCTGGACTTCTGGTAGTTCACTGTTGATGTGCTATATGCTCTGTTCTGCATATAGGTTGAAAATGTATGGAGATAGGATCCATCCCTGGCGTACACCCTTCCCAATTTTGAGCTGTAAAAGGGAATAGGATACCATGAGATACCAGGGATGAACCTGAACACCACTGATAACAAAGGATCACATGTGGCATGGTTCCATTTCCATATAAAATCCAGAGTAGATAAATCCATGGGCATGAAAAGTGATTGTGTAAATGCAATGGACTAGGAGAGACTGCATTAAAAGTAACTGCTTTGTGATTACAAGCTTTCTGTTTGGGGATAAGGAAAACAGTTTTGATAATTGAATAGCATTAAGAAAATACACAAAGCCCTTGAATAATACACTTTATTATGATCAACAGGCAAAACTTTGAGTCAAAGCTTAAACAAGAAATGAAAAAATCAAAGTATAAATGTTGAGGAAATAAAAAATTAACAAAAAAATTTCAATATATCATCACTTGGGGAAGGGGTGGGTAGGTTCTGGGCCACAGCAGATGTTGACTGTGGCTTGCTTGCTGAGGTATCCCAATAGAGGATAGAGAGTGCCATGGGAGTTCACCAGGCTAGGTTCATGGTGAAATTGAAGATTGGTTTATAAATGGGATGTGACTCAAAGGTAACACTGGCTGTCCACTGAGAAAGAATCCTCACAGGGTTCCAGAAGCCAGTAACTGTCCCATGGGTTCTGACTGTCTCTCCATCTGCTCCAGAGTGAGTTGCTAGGAAGGCGCTGGAGCAGACTTGTGGGAAAATGTCTTATGTCAACTGTGGGTTGGGTCTGACTCAATAACAGTGAATTTGAAGTATATATGATATGTATTATAAAGAGTATACAGACTCACTATACCAAAAAGAATTGGCTGATTGAAGAATTTAATGAAACAACATATGATCAAGAGTCTGTGCTGAGGAAGTTTAAACTGTTCTGAAAGAACTGGCAAAAAAACAAGGCCCAGGAATTGACAGCATTTCAATTGACATATTTCAACAAACAGATGCAGCCCTGGAAACATTCACTAAATTGTGCCAAGAAATCTGGAGGACAGCGGCCTGGCCAACTGACTGGAATAGATCCATATTTGTTCCCATCAAAAAAACAAAACAAAAAAAACAAAAACAAACAACGGTGACCAGACAGAGTGTGGAAATTATTGAAAAATATCATTAATATTACATGTAAGCAGGATTCTGCTGAAAATTATCCAAAAATGAATGGAACAGCACATCAGCAGAAAACTGCCAAATGTACAGGCTGTGTTTAGAAGAGGCTGGGGCACTAGGGATATTATAGCCAATGTTCACTGGATCTTGGTGAAAGTCAAAAGTACTAGAGGAATGGCTATCTGTATTTCATTGACTCTGCAGAACACAGCAAACTGTGGCTAACTCTAAGAATGGGAATCCCAAAACACTTGATTGTGCTCATGTGAAAAGCTGTACTTGGACCAGGAAGCAGTTGTCAGAACAGAGCAAGGAAACATTGCATGGTTCAAAATCAGGAAAGGTGTATGTCAGGGATGTGTCCTATCTCCATACTTTTTCAATCTATATGACTTTTATTCAGGCAGCAATGGGGCTTCCTCTGTCTGCGTTACAGATCCATGCACAGAATGAAAGGCCTTTGTTGAAGAGTCAACGATTCCTCCTTCTGGGCAGCCTGCATTTCACAGTGAGTAACGAGACCCAGTATGTGCCATGGATCTATCTGGTACCAAAGCGAACATGCAACTGTCACTCTAGGAATGTAGAATGTTTCTGTTCGCTAAACAATTGAAGAGTTCTTTCAACATGCTTTCCCCCCTTAAACTCAGCTCCTTGTATCTGTCCTAGAAGACAGTCACATGGACACACACCTACAAGCACATCCACAACAGCTCATCACAGCAAAAACAGGAAGCTCCTTCTCACTCATCACCAACACAGTCTTCTTTCAGTACAAACAAATCTAAGTTGATTCTACACGTTCTATATCTTCTGGACACAACAAGTGAAACTTCAGGGTGATCCCAAGGGCCACTGGGAAAGGAAGGGACAGATTCGATTTTTCCAAAACAATGTCAGAAAACTACAGATATTTCAACAGGGAGACAGTCAGCTTTAGGTACAAACAGAATAATATACAAGTAGTAAAATGAGGAGGAAATAATCTGACATGGTGACGGGCTAGTTTTCAAGCAGCCCTGAGTAGGAAGACATCACTGGCAGTGACTGGGAAGGAAAATTGCGTTAAATACCCCGGGTCATGGAGTTAGTGTAAATGTCAAACGTAGTGAAACTATCATAGTAGGCTCCACAATTTTACCAAATTGAATGAAACCTTTCTTTTCCATCTGGAGACATTGTTGAATCTGCTGAGAGGCAACAGTCTTACATTTAGGCCCAATAGACACTCTCACAGCCCTGTTACTCAATTGGAGAGTGATCTCCTGAGAAGGGCCTAGCACACTTATCGTGATGCTGGCACTTCTCTGTCAGAGGAAAGGAGGGGGACCCAGAAAATGGGATGACATGGTGCCTCCCCTGAGTGGTGGAATAAAGCTTAGCAGCTGCTGCACAGCTTACTAGCCTGAGAACAAAGAACACAGCCAGGAAGCATCAATTTTTCCACCACATACTTCTCTTCCCTTTCTGGTCTCCTGACAGGCTTTCAACTCAAATCCAGGCCCTCCATCACCCCGTCATGTTTTCTGGAATCAGCTTTCAGTCTTTCGTCTTGTATTCCTTTGAGTGGTTGTTGGCCAGATTAATTTTCCTAAACCCTCAGAAAAAAGGAACAAGCAAAGTACTGGTAGCAGCCAAACTTGCCAGCACCTCGTGTCAATCACACGCACTCTGGTCCTGCTGCCTCTTGGCCACCAACCATCACTAGGAGCAGAGCCTGCCACTGCTGTCAGAGGAGCTGCCCTCCCCACACCTTTCCAAATTCTTTAAATGCTAATTCAAACTCCATCAACTCCACACGTGCTTTCTTGATCCCTTTACAGTTCTCCTTTCTTGAATTTAAACAGTAAAATTTTCTGTGGGCCTATGTTGCCACCATTTGGAGGGAAAAAATGGTACAAGACAGTAAAGTCAGTGCCTAGAGAAGCTATAATAGGAGATGAGTTTTGTGTACAAGTGAAAGAATGTTTAAATTTTTTCTGACATAAGGCAAGTAAGGCAAGGGATAAATAGATCAGATTTTCTATAGCCCTGCAACTGGAATTGCTAGGATGTTTCCAAAAACTTAAAATATTTATTTAAAAGGCTAAAACTAATGATGGCAAGAATATAAAGATGTAGAACTCTCCTAAATTATTTAATATCTTTGGAAAGCTCATCAATCAATAATTATTAAAGTTCAACTAAGTTTAATCTGTGAGACAGAAATTTCCTCAAACAACTACACAGATGCACCAGGAAAGAACTAGAATGTTTTGAGCCACAATTATTGTTAACAATCATATACAGGAAACAACCCATGTGTTTATCAGCTATAGAATGAATACATAAATTGGATGACTACTGATAATGCAACATCAATTAATGAGCATACAAGAACATGGATCAATCTCACAAAGATAAAAATATGGAAAAGTAGACAATCACAGAAGAAAAGGAATAATAGTTTAAAGGATCACATAGGTGTATCTGAGATTTTAGCATGTGCTATTATTCATTGATCTTGGAAGCTCTGGTGGCCTAGTGGTAAGAAACTGTGCTGCAATCTCAAAGGCACGTGGTTCAAATCCATCAACTACTCTGTGGGAGAAAGATGAGCAATGTCCACCTGTGTGATAAAATTGCCTCTGAAAATCCACTGGAGGATCAGCTATGTGTAATTTCTGACTCGATGACACACAACCACAACAATTCATTCATCTAGTAGTAGCTGAATATATGGGTGAGTTTATTTGGTGAAAAAAGGTGGCCCAACTGAGTATGGAAATTACTGAATGATATCACTAATATCTCACACAAGCAAGATCCCACTGATGATTATCCAGAAATGTCTGGACGAGTATATCAGCAGAGAACTGTGAGATGTGCAGGTTGGGTTTAGAAGAGGCCATGGTACTAGGGATATCACAGCTAACGTTAGATGGATCTTAGCTGAAAGCAGAGAGTACCAGAGCAATGTCCATCTGTGTTTCATTGACTATGCTAAGGCATTTGACTGTGTGGGTCAAAACAAATTGTGGCTAGAATGGAGCAGGAAAACAGGATCAGGAAAGAATTATGTCAGGGATGAAGGCTACCTCCATATCTCTTCAATATAAACTCAGAATAGATTATTCTGAAAGCTGGCCTTTATGAGGAGGAATGTGGCATCAGTAGTGAACAACTTGTATTATGCAGATGACATAATCTTTCCTGTTGAAACTGAAAGGGACATGAGGCATTTGCTACAGAAGCCAAGGTCTATAGTCTTCAACATGGATTGAAGCTCAATATCAAGAAGACAAAGATTCTCACCTCTGGGCCAAATAGCAGCTTCATAATGGATGGAGACAAAGTTGAAATTGTTGATAACTTCCATTTGCGTGACTCCACGATCAAAACTATTGGCACCCAGCAGTCAGGAAATCAAAAGATGAATTGCACTGAGAAAGTCTGGTGTCAGAACCTCTCCAGAGTACTGTAGAGCAACGAAGTCAGTTTGGAGACTAAGGTGCACCTGATCTGGGCCATTGTCTTTGCAATTACTTGCTATGTATCTGAGAGTTGGACAGTAACTAAGAATGATTGAAAAAGGATTGATACCTTTGAGTTGTGGTCTTGGAAAAGAGCACTGAATATACCATAGACTGCCAGAAGAACAAATAGGTCTATTCTGGAGAGGGTGAATCTGGGCTGCTTTCCAGAGGCAAGGATTTTGAGGCTTTGTTTAACATACTTTGGGTTAATGGCCAGGATAGACCGTTCATTTTAGAGGGATATCATGCTTGGAAGGGGGTAGAAACAGCACAAGAGAAGAAGATTCAGGATGAGATGGATTGATTCAGTGTCTGAAAAAATAAGATTAGGTCTGTCAGAGATGATGAGATTGGCTCTAGACAGGACAAGTTTCAGAGCTAATGTACAACAGGATCATAATGAGTCACAGGCAACTTGATGGCACATAACAATAACAACAGGCACTTCTGATAAATGGCATTTTTAATATGCTTAAATAAATATAAATGCTCTCTCTTTTTCTCTCCACTTGTGTTACTCTCAGTTATAAGATGTTGTTGTCATGTGCCATCGAGTCACTTGAGACTCATAGTGACCCTATGTATGATAGCTCTATGCACCGTTCTATCCTGTGCCAGCCTAGCCATCTCAAACGCACTCATTCCCACCACTCCACTCACAGAATTGATCCATCACATTGAGGGTCTTCCTCTCCTGTGCCGCCCCTCCACTCTGCCAAACATGATGTCCCTTTCCAAGGATGAGTCCCTCCTTGCAACGTGCCCAAAGTGCGTCAGACGAAGCTTCAGAATCCTTGACTCCAAGGAGTATTATGGCTTCACCCTCTTCAGGATAAACCTGCTTATTCTCCTAGCAGTCCATGGCATATTCAACACTCTTCTCCAGCACCACAGCTCAAAGGCATCAATTCTCTTCCTATCATCCCTATTCAGTGTCCAACTCTCTGATGCATAACACGTAATTGCAAAGACTATAGCCTGGATGAGGTGCACCTTAGTCTCCAGCCTGATGTCATTGCTCTTCAGGACTCTTGAGAGGTCCCTCACAGCTGACTTTCCCAAAGCAATTTGTCTCTTGATTTCCTGGCTGTTGTTACCAAGAGTGTTGACTGTGGAGCCAAGTAAACTAAAACTGTTAACTATCTCAATCTCTTCACCATCCATACTGATGCTGCCAGTTGGCCCAGTGGTGAGAATCTTTGTTTTCTTGATGTTGAGCTTCAATCTGTATTAAAGACTGCAGTCCTTGACCTTCTGCAGCAAGCTCTTCAGGTCCTCCTCAGTTTCAGCAAGCAGGGTTGTGTCATCTGCATAGATCTTCCCCCAATCCTGATGCCACATTTCTCCTCATAGAGCCCAGCCTCCCGGATAATCTGTTCTGCATACAGGTTGAAAAGGTATGGAGACAGGACACATCCCTGGCGTACACCCTTCTCAATTTTGAACCATGAAGTGTTTCCTTGCTCTGTTCTGACTACTGCCTCTTGGTCCAACTATAGGTTTCGCATGAGCACAATCTCCTGAATTATAAGATAGACAAAGAATAAAATGATCCAAAGACAATAGATCTTTAAGCACAGATAGGGCTGCCTGCATGGGCTTGCACAGTGCATGTAGGCTCCATGCTTAGTAAAACTCCATGAGGATTTAATGTTCTTCTGACATTATCTTCAAACTCATAACATTTTTTTGAGTGAGGGATTCCACGTTTTAATTTTGCATCAGACCAAGGAAATTATGGAACTGATCCTGAGTACAACTCAATAGCCACCCTCCAAGATTAAAAAAAAAATCCCCATTGGGAAAGTCTGCTGTCAGAAACCTCTCCAAAGTATTGAAGAGCAACGATGTCAGACTAAAGTGTACCTGATACAGGCCATGGTCTTTGCACTTACCTGCTATGCATCAGAAAGTTGGACTATGACTAGGGATGATAGAAGGAGATTGATGCCTTTGAGTTTTGGTGCTAGAGAAGAGTATTGAACAAACAGGTTCATCCTAGAAAGGGTGAAGCCAGGCTACTCCTTGGAGGCAAGGATTTTGAAGTTCCATCTGACATACTTTGGACATCTTGCAAGACAGGATCAGTCCTTAGAGAGGGACGTCATGCTTGGGAGAGTGGAGGGACAGCACAGGGGAGAAAGACCTTCGATGAGGTGGATTGATTTCAGAGACTGGGGTAATGGGGATTGGTATGTCAGAGACAGTAAGATTGGCACAGGATAGAGCAGGTTATAGGGCTGTTGTACAAAGGGTCACTCTGAGTCGCAGGTGACTTGACAGCACACAACAACAAAAACAACAACAATTCAATCCATCTTACCAAGGATCTTCCTCTCCTGCATGGTCCTTCCGCCCTCCCAAGCATGACGTTTCTCTAAAGGACTGGTCCATCCTTGCTAAAACAAGTAGTAACAAGAAATAGATCAGCAAGGAGGAGGTGAGGGGAATGAGCCACAGCCTTCTGAAACTTCTGAATAAATTCCCAAGTGAATCAAGAAAAGCATTTATCTAGCCAGGTCCTAACAGAGAGGGCCATTTCCCTGCTGATGAGCACACTTCTGACCTTTTTCTCTTTCAAGGGGGGACTGACAAATCTGAGCATGACTGGTCTGTTTGTCTCATCTGTGCTTTCTCTTCTGAGAATGAGCCACACTCAAGGAGCTGGTGGTGTGGAGAAGGTTCTCCCAGCCTCTGTGTGTGCAGTGAGGGGGCACCTTTTCATGAATCATGAGTTGTGGAGGGTGGGGAGTGTATGAGAAAGAGCTTTCCTAAGTCTCAGGGTACTAATAGACCTAAAACCATGCTCTCCATTCTGACTTCCATAAGTTAAAAAGAAAAAAAAGATATGTAATGTCTACCTGCCTCTCCTTTGTCTTACTTCTCAAAGAATTCAGAATCTGGCCAGAAAGAGGAAGCTGACTAGGTGTCTGATCTGAAATTTTCTTCTTGATGCCCAGCGTCAGCCCTGACTCTAACTGCCCCAAGAGAGTGGAATGAAACTGTTTTCCTGTGCCTTCCCCTGCAATCAGGAACAGACAGGACCACGTGATTCACTGGGTTTTCACTGGCCAGTGTGTTGGAGGTAGACTACAAGGGTGTTCCAAGTAGTACATCCTATTCTAGAAGCACCATTGAAGCTTTTAAGTTCAGCATCAGCACAACTTGCAAGCCTCAAACAGATAAGTGAGTGGTAACAGTACCTAAGATGCACTGGGTGGACTCGGACCTGGCCTTTCCCATGGAAGGTGAGCCACAACAACAACAATCTCCTTTTTAAAAAAAATTATTTTATTAATTTTAATGAACATTTACAGAAATTTTGCATCTCCATTCATACATTGTTGCACTTTTTTCTTTACCCCCTCCCCCCAGTCTGTTTCTCTCTTTGAAAAGCAAAAGATAAACTTCTTCATTGGTAGACAATCCCCGCTACCCCAACCCTGCCCTCCCCCACCCCAAATGCACTCCACTATGCAACCTTAATTCTGGATTCCTCTGATAATAATAATTAATAATAATAATATGCTATCACATATCACTTTTAAACTGTTCTCTCCCTCATCTGTTTCAATTCAGTATACATAATCTCTCCAGTTTTTCTCAGTCTTACCCCAACCCTGATGTCAGTCACTTTCTACAACAGTGGCACCATGCAGTATTTGTCCTTTTGTGACTGAGATATTTCACTCAGCATAATGTCCTCGAGGGTCACCCATTTTGAATAATAATGCTTGAGTTCCTTGTTTTTCAATGCAGTGTAGTATTACATTGTGTGAATATACCACAGTTTCTCTATCCATTCATTTGTTGATGGGCACTTAGGTTGTTTCCAACTCCTTGCTATTGTGAACAAAGCTGCAATGAACATGGGTGTGCATGTATCTGCTTGCAAGTCTGTTATGGTGTTTTTAAGGTATATTCCCAGTAGTGGAATTGCTGGATCAAATGGTATCTCTATTTGCAACTTTTTGAGAAGGTGCCACACCACTTTCCACAGTGGTTGCACCATTTTACACTCCCACTAATAGTGAATAAGTGTTCCAGTTTCTCCATAACCTCACCAGCATTTGTTGCTTGCTGTTCTGTTAAATTTTGCTATTCTACTGGGTTGAGATGGAACAACAATCTTTTTTTAAAGCTTGGTGATCTAGAGGTTAAATAACTGCACTGCCAAACCAAAGGTATGTGGTTCAACTCCATAGTCTGCTCAATGGAAGAAAGATGGACAAATCTCCCTTGAGATTTACTGTCTCTGAAAATCCCCTGGAGGGTCAGCTATGAGTTGGTACTGATTTGATGGTACATAACAACAATAACAGCTACACTTTCCTTGTTAGGAACACTAATCATGTAGTTGTTAAAGCATTTGACTGTTAATGCACAGAAAGAAAAGACAGGTACTTCTAACTCATCTGCCATTATCTAGGAAAAAATCCAGGCTGCTTCCTTAAAAACTCCAGGGTTTTCCATAAAGATTTAATTGTTTGCTTCCATAAAGATTCACAGCCTTGAATACTCTCTCCTAAGGTTGGAGAGGAGTACTGAACATCCCATGGACTGCCAAAGATCAAACAGCTAGATCTCTGAGAAAATGCACCTGGAGTTCTCCTTGGACACAGGGATGGTGAAAATTCATCTTGCATCCTTCGGGCACTTTGCTAGGAGATGCTAATCTTTGGAAAGGGACATCCTACTTGGAAAGGTGGAGGGTCAGCAAAACGGAAGAAGACACTCAGTGAGACAAAATGATACAGTGATCGCAATAATGAGCTCAGGTGTGTCAGGGATGATCAGGATGGCCCAGGGTTCTATTGTTCATAGAAACATATGACTAATGAGTCATATGCAATCTGATGGCACCTAACAACAACAAAGGGTCACTGAATATCAAGCCCCTCAAAGGCAGTGGGGCCGGCTTTCGTTTCTTTTCTTTTAAAACGGTAGCAAAACTTTTATAGAAGAGCCATCTACAAAGCATCCTGACACTGTATCCAACCCATGAACTCAGGCTGACCTTAGAATGGGTGACTTCGAGGCGCAAGGCCAGCATTTCAGACAACGCAGTCTTCTTATTTTTCCAACACTTCTCCTTTCCCTTCTCCCTCCTCTCATCATCTTGGAACCCTTGGAGTCCTTTGGAAAGAGGAATCCAACTTGTCTTCACTTGGCAGTCAGGCCACCAGAGTTATTGACAACATTCAGTGCTAATGAGTAAAACCAGGTAGGCATCTCACCCTGGAAACCCTTCTCTGATGAGTTCAACTCAGTTCCGTATCCTGGGTAAGCAGCTGCCACCATAGTATGCCTATCAACTTTGGTTTTCTGCCTGAATTCTGCTCACAGTTAATCTACTGAAGACCCAGGAGGTTTCTCAATGTTATTTCACATGAAAAGATGAGCACTCTGATTTTCCACTAAGATTAGATTCAATTCTCAGGAGACATCTCAGTCACTCAACAACTCCTGCTGACTTGGGTAACTCATCTGTTGTTTGTGCTTCATTTCAATGTGACCCAAGGAAACTTTTTCTCCTCATGAGACATATCGATGATGAATGTGTCTTTCTTTTTTTAGCTGCAATCGGATCTCCAAAGGGAGCCTTACCTTCCATCTGTCACGGATTCATAATCTGCTTGCTCATCCCACAGCCTAGGACAGTGTCTACATTTACTTCCCCTCTTTTTGTCCCTTCTTACACTATTCAGTGCCTTGTTTACAATGAATTTCCCAAGAAATCTTCATTTGTAACATCATTTCTATTCTGATAAGCCACAGCTTGTCTGTCAGTAGTAGTTTACGTGTTGTCATGATGCTGCAAATTGCATCACTAGTATTTCTACTTGATAGATTCATTCCATGTTCAGCTATTAATGGGTGTTTGCAGCTGTTTATCCTCATTTTCTGAGTACCTTCAAACATTCCAGCACTATATCTAACAATTTGTGGTTGCTGTTGTTGTTAGATGCTGTCAAGTACGACTCATAGAGACCATGTGAACAGCCAACCTGAACTCTGCCCTATCCTGTGCCAATCTCAACATCCATCTCTGAGACATCAAGCTGAAGTCACCATGCCAATCTATCACACTGGGGTCTTCTTCTCCTTCTCTGATCCTCTATTTTTCCAAGTATGTTGTCCCTTTCCAATGAATAACTACACGTTCAAAGTATGAAAGATGACGTTTTACCATCTTTGCTTCCAAGGAGCACTCTGGCTGCATCCTCTCCAAGACATATCTGTTTGTTCTCTTGGCCATCCATGGGATCTTCAGCACTCTTCCAGCACCACAGCTTAAAGGTATCAATTATTCTGTCATCCTTATTCATTGTCCAGCTCTCTGATGTATAACAGGTGATTGAAAAGACCATGGCTTGAATTAGGTGCACCTTAGTCTTCAAAGTGACATCACTGCTCTTTAAAATCCCGGTGAGGTCCCTGACAGTGGACATGACCAGTGCAATACACCTCCCAATTTCCTGACTGCTGGTACAATATTCCTCTGTTATTCGGGTTTTTGAAGGCTTGTTATTTCAGAGGTAGATGTCCAATCCTGTTTCTTTTGCAGTCTGGAAGTGCCACTGAAATCTGTCCACTGTGAGTGACATTGATGGTATTTGAAATACTGGCGGCATAGCTTCTAGCATCACAGCAACAAGCAAGTGTCTCTAGTATAGCAACTGACAGGTAAGGGCTTTAGTGATAAGAGTAAACAATAAACAAACAAGTAAACACATACACAAACAATAACATTAGTAACCTCACACAAATCATAGCACCCCAGTACAGCCAACTGACAGATGAGTGATGTCCCATAAGAGGAAACCATAAAACAAGCAAGCATGCAAACTTCATAAGCCAAATATCCATATACTACATGAGGTAGGAGATAAATCATTTGCCCTATGACAGTGTATCTGCCAGCCCAGCAGAAGACTAGAGCTGAGGCACCCAGTAGGTCAGAGTTTCAACTCAGAGTGAAGACTGAAGCCCCAAAATGTGGGTCAGGTCATGGTAGCAGCCCTCTGGTCTAGAGCGTGTAGGTGTGTCAAGAAGTGGGACATTCAGCCTGGGGCAGAGTTTCTGCTGGCCTCAAAGGATTGAGACAAGTCTGCCTAGTTAGAAGTGGTGGCATCTTTGACAGTCCAGGAGAGGGCTGCAGGCAGGGTACTCTGTCAGCAATGACCAGGGTAAAGAGACAGTCACTGCCAATCTGCCATGTCCAAGTGTGGATGAATGTGACCATGAAGTGTGTTGAGCAAGGATTCCCAATAAAAGGACTCCCACTAGCTGGGGGCTGGTTGCAGACAGGAGTAGCACAGTCTGAAGGTTCCAGTAGGGAAGTTCTGAGGACTTCTGGGTCCAGATACAAGATGGAGTGGGTGTGACCCAAGGTAAATCTGGGTCTTGGTGGTGCAGGGGCAGAGGTAGGGTTCAGGGAAACAATGTCCGGCACCAATGAGCAGTATGGAGGGGCGAGTAAATGTTTGGGGTGAACAAGGTGACTGGACCTTTTCAGCTGTGTGGAATCTGCTCCTTTCTAGATTCTCAGGCCACATTGGTAACTGTTCAAGATGGTCATGCTCTCCCGTTTACACGTTTGTGTTCTTTTGTTCTCCTTATTTGATCTTCCAACTTCAACACTCATGGTAACTCTAAGGTGTATCCAGCTCCAATCATGATATTCCACTTATTTTCTGTGCATCTGAAAGTTGGACAGTGAATATGGATGACGGAATAAGATTCAATGCCTTTGAATTATGGTGTTAAGGAAGAGTACTGAATATCACACGAACTGCAAAAAGAATAAAGAAGTCTTGAAGGAAGTGCAGCTAGAGTGCTTTCTATATGCAAAGATAGTGAAATTTTGCCTCATTAATTTGGGCATATTTTTAGAAGGAATCAGTTCTTGGAGAGAGACCTCATGCTGGGCAAAGCAGAAAGTCATTGAAAGAGTGGAGGACCCTCAGTGAGGTGGATTAACACAGAAATAGTACAAGGGGCTAAAGAATTACAGAGATCAGAAGGATGACATAGGTCAGGTCAAGGTCCTATGGGCTTTTCACTAGATCACTAGGAGTTGAAGTTGACTCAACAGCACCTAAAAACAGCAATATTACCTCAGATATGTGTCAGGTAACCCATGGCTGATATCTTTCAAAAAGCTTCAAGACTGAAAGACCCCCGAAAAAAGTAAAAAAATTTAAAAAGTAAAAGCTGGATGACTATTTCTGAAAACTGATAAAAATGAGGGACATCCTCAATGAGATTGATTGACACAATAGCCATGACGATGAACTCAACCATATCAACAAGTATGAAGATAGCACAAGTCTGGACAATGTGGATACATACTCATCAATATAAGCAAGAACTAATCCAATAACAAAACTTATTACATATATAACTGTTCCATGAAAGAGGTCTGTGACCCCTTTAGTGTGCAAGACTGGCCACTATTTTATTGTCCTTCGACAGGACTTATACCAGTGAAAGCTGGTGACCATCGAGAAGAGTGTGAATGCTGACCATCTCACCCTCACACTACACTGCCCGATGGAGTATTCTACTTACCGACTACCTTCTTTCTCTTCACCTTCATTGCATTTAGAAAAATCTGCTGTCAGGGACCTCTCCAGAGTGCTGAAGAGCAACAATATCAGTCTGGAGACTAAAGTACACCTAATCAACAATTACTTGCACATTAGAGAGCTGGAAAATGACTAAGGATAACAAAAGAGGAATCGATGCCTTTCAGTTGTGGTGCTGGTGAAGAGTATTGAACATACCATGGACTGCTAAGAGAAAAAACAGATCTGTCCTAGAGAGGGTGAAACCAGGCTGCTCCTTGGAGGCAAGGATCTTGAGACTCCGTCTCACATACTTTGGGCATGTTGCCAGGAAGGACCAGTCCTTGGAGAAGGATATAATGCTTGGAAGGATAAAGGGACAGCACAGGAAAGGCAGATCCTGGATGAGATGGAATGGTATAGTAACTGGGGTAATGGAGGTAGGCATGTCAGAGACAGTAACATTGGCTCAGGACAGGGCAGAGGATTGAGCTATTGTGCATAGGATCACTATGAATGGTGTTCAACTCAAGGGCACATAACAATAACAATAACAATAACAATAACAATAACAATAACAATAACGATAACAACAACAATTCTACTCATGATGAGTTAGGATCTGACTCAGAACCTAGAGATATGTTAATAAATCCTGTCCAGAATCAAGTCTGTGAGGCCCATTTCCTCACTTGGGAATGAGCAGTATTCTCAGAGTGGGCCCTTGAATCAGTGCAGGAAATAGCTTCAGTCGAAACCCCTCAGGACTAAGTCACCATTCAGTGGAATTTTTGCATTGATATATGATAATTATTAAACTAATAGGTTGCTCTCTCATTGTAGTTGCGTCATAACCAACTCATAGCTGACCTTCTTCCATTATGTTTTCAGATGCTGTGAGAGATTCCTCATCTGTCTTTTTCCGAGCAGCTTGTGGACTTGAACGCCTTTGGATTTGCAGTGCAATTCCCTATTCATTAGGTCATCCGAGAGTAAAGTATTAGAATTATCTTCCAAAAAAATAGAGATATCATCCTATGCTCACTTTGTATTTAACCGTAGAAACTCTGGCAGGAGAGGGATTGGCAGTTGGAATTTATAGGCATTTTCAGAGGCTTCAACACCAATTCTAATGTAACAATTATGTGAATGCACAAAGGAAAGAGGCTGACTTGAGAGGAATCAATAGGAAGCAGCCTACATACCTGTTCACGCCTGACGTGCTTCTGCCAGACCCTCAGATTTCATGAACTCACTGCTCATTCAGGACCTTTGGGCTTCATATAAATTAATTAAACTGCCATGCGGCTCATTTTACCATTATTGAGGTTTTAAAATAATTAAGAGTGAAAGCGACTGATTAAAGCCTTTCCAAGCTGCTGTATCAGTTTATGAATTGTAAGTTCCATATTAATGTGACTGCACTGTGACTGCAGATTAGCTAGGGGATATTCATTAAGATGGAATTAAAAAGCAACCAGTAGCTGTGACATCCTTTTCTTTCTTACTCCCTGAATGCTTTCCAGGGTGCTCTGTTGGAGACATAAAAATAAATAATATACTCTATTTCTATAGCATTTTACAAATAGGATAATGTTGTTTATCCTATTTGAGTTGCTCACTAATCCTCTGAACTTGCCAATGCTAGTGTTATTCTTTTGTTTTTAAAGAGACAAAGCTCGTAGAAGTTAAGTGCTTCACACAGGTAACAAATACAGACTTCCAATGCAGTGTTCATCCAGAGTGTTACAGCGTGGCTCCTCTTCAAGAGCTTCCCTGCTTCAAGAAGGGAGCTGTGCTGGCCATGTGGGTAAGGAGTTGTGATGCCAACCCAAAGGTGAACAATGTGAATTTCTCCAGCTACTCCAGGAGAAAGATTGGCAAGCTCCTTTTGTGCTGTTTTCAGCCTCTGAAAAGCCACCAGAGGGTCAGCTATGGACCAGTTCTGACCTGATGGTCAGTAACAACAATAATTTACTAAGGAGCTCTGGTGGCCTAGTGGTAAGAAGCTGCACTGTAATCCTGAAGGCACACAGTTTGAATCCACAAGCTGCTCTGTGGGAGAGAGATGGGCATTCTCCTCCCATGTGATTTGCTGCCTTCTGTAAACCCACTGGAGGGACAGCTATGAGTCAGATTCGACACCACGACACACAACACAACAGCATAGTACTCTCCACTCACTGGCATAGAGCTGGAGCCGAGTCAAAGCTGACCCTCCAGTGGGTTTTCCAAGGTTGGGAATTGTGTTGGAGGAGATTGCTTATCCTTCTCTGGAGGAGCAGCTGGGAGATTTGAATTTACAGCAGCACAACTCCCTATGAACTACACTAAAAAAATGTTTTCAGAAATAACCTGTTAAGATATAAGAAAAATAATACACCACAGTAAACTTATTTCCGTAAATTCAAAAGTGGTTTAACTTTTAAAACTAAAAATGATTAATTACATTTACAGAAAAATAGTTAAGTAGACTGATTAGTCAAGCAATTTGTATTCCAACAATGACATTATTAAGCAGTCATTTACTATTAGGGTTTAAAAACTAAGTGTGATCAGGAAAGATAGGAAGAGGGCAACCACTGCCAACCTGTAATTCCTGAGTGATTCTTGGCATGTCATCAGCTGTATACCGCTGAGAAATACCATTGAAAGATGAAATATACATATATAATTGTTGTTGTTATGTGCAGTCAAGTCACTTGCAACTCATAGTGACCTTGTGTACAACAGTTCTGAACCTACCCACCTTATTGACTCTGACACACCTATTCCCATTACCCCAGTCACTGAATCAATCCATTTCATTGATGATCTTCCTCTCTTGTGTTGTCCCTCCACATTCCCAAGAACAATGTTCCTCTCCTACAACTGGTGCCTCCTTACAACATGTCCAAAGCATGTCAGATGAAGCTTCAGAATCCTTGCCTCCAAGGAGCAGCCTGGTTTCACCCTCTCCAGGAATAACCTGATTGTTCTCCTAGCAGTCCATGGTATGTTCAATACTCTTCTCCAACACCACAGTTCAAAGGCATCAATTCTCCTTCTATCATCCCTAGTTGTTGTCCAGCTTTCTGATGCATAGCAAGCAATTTCAAAGACCATGACCTGTATCAAGCCCACTTTAGTCTCCAGACTGATATCATTGCTCTTCAGTACTTTGGAGAGATATCAGACAGCAGACTTTCCCAATGCAATATGTCTTTTAATTTTCTGGCTGCTGGTGCCAAGAATGCTGATTGTGGAGCCAGGCAAACTAAAGCTATTAAAAATCAACAATCTCAATCTCTTCACCATCGATCATGATGCTGCAAATCAGCCCAGTGGTGAGAATCCTTGGTTGGTTTTTGTTTGTTTGGTTTTTTTTATATTGAGCTTCAATCCATATTTAAGGTTGCACTCCTTGACCTTCTGCAGCAAATGCTTCAGGTCCTCCTCAGTTTCAGCAAGCAGGGTTTTGTCATCTGCATAACACAGGTTGTTGATGAATCTTCCTCCAATCCTGATTCCACATTCCTCCTCATAGAGCCCAGACTCCTGGTGGATCTGTTCTGCATATAGACTGAAAAAGTATGGAGATAAGATGCATCTCTGGTGTACATCCTCCCTGATCTTGAACCATGCAGTGTTTCCTTGCTCTATTCTGATGACTGCCACCTGCTCCAAGTATAGGTTTGTTTTTTTAAAAGGGTATAAGTATGTATATGTATTCATATGGGAGCATATAAGCATATATCTATATATAAATATATGTATCTACATATATTCAAATATACAATAACGCACATAGAGGACATAAGCATTGACCTTCTTAAACACCTCACAGGATTGAATTACAGAATATGAAGGCTTAGGATCATGGTCCTATGTGACAATGGAGTTAACTGGCATAGTGCATAAGGTTTATGTTCTATATCTTAGTTTTATTAGTAGCATCTGAGGTCTTAAAAGCATATAAATGGCAATGTAAGATACAAGCATTGGCCTCTCGCACTGTGGAATTAAAGAGAATTAAGCCAAAGCTTCAGAGAAGAAACTGGTCCATGGCATCAACAGTCTGCCTGGAACATGGCCTCATCTACTTGGAGACCAGGAACACGTCTATCAAAAACAACCATTCTGACCAGGAACACAATAAATGGATCCTGATAAAATGGGGGCAAATGTGCAACAACTGCTTCAAAGTTCCAGATATGCTGCACTGAAGCTGGAGAAGTCCCTGAGACTTTCACCCTAAGACACTCTTTAAATGTTGAACCAAAACTATTCTGTGAGGTTATCTTTCAGCTAAATAACAGATTGTCTCACAAAAATAAGTATCATTTGTGATGTTGCGCTCCTTTAAAAAAAATTATCTATATGGGACCAAACAGTCAATATTTACTTCAAACCAGAGGCCAAGGGGCAGAGTAACTAGATTCCTGGAAACAGAACAATCAGAAAGGAAATAATGGGAAAGCTGACATATTGTGTAAAATATAACCAAACAAAAGTTATACTGTTGTTGTTGTTATTATTAGGTGCTCTCAAGTACGACCCATAGCAATTTTATGAACAACAGATCTGTACCCTGTCCATCTACGCAATTTCTGACACAATGGAGCCTAATTGCTGTAGTCACTGTGTCAACTCATCTGGTTGGAGGCCTTCCTCTCTTTTGCCAACCTTCCACCTTTCCAAGCATGATGTCCTCCAAGGAAGAGGCTCTTCTAACAAACTACATAGAAATATTAAATAGGAGCTTAATTTGTGGTGAAAACTTTTAGTAAAAGTACAATAAAACATTATTTTTTTTAAAAAAAAAATTAAAGATAAAACCCTTTTGGCTGAGGAAGTGCTTCAGGGCCTAGGCAGAAGTGTACTGCAGGCCTCCCAGAACCACCACTAAAAACAGGCACCCTGAGCAATGCTCTGATTTACACCTCACTTTATGGATGTAAAACAGAGGCCATCCCAGAAGCTGAAGCCCAGGCTAGGCTCTCCCACTCCACAGGTTAGTTGGGAGAAGGTGAATGGGCTGCAGGCAGGCTAGTCAGACACGCTGGGCAGCTCTGTGGCATTCAGAGAGCACATTTATTTACAAAGCACTTTACAAACATGGGCTTATGCCTCCCCACAGCCCCCTGTGAGGTAGGTCAGTAGTCATATCTACAGTTTACTGATGGGGAAATTGAGGCACAGAATGGGGGTATGGCCTGCCCCATTTTAAAGGGAGCTTCCCATCCACCCATCATAAAACAACAAAACGAACAAAAAAGCATTGATCCTCCATCCCAAAATACGCCTTCTTCCTCCAAATTCTAGGGGTCATTTGCACCCCTGCTCTGGCACCGCCCCCTCCCCAAAGAGCCACAAGGAATTTACATCATGATTTGTTCACCATGATTTGGTGACTGGCCCAGACTGAGCAGAGCTAGGCCAGTGAAGCCTGCAGGTATGGGAAGAGGAGGCCAAGGTGACTTCATTCTGAAGAGGGTGGGTCAGGCAGGGAAGTGCACCCACGTGGGGCAGGTAGGAGCAGCCAGATTGAGGGAAGCTCAGAGCACACATCAGGGAAGCAGAAGTGGAGAGTGGCCATGAGCAGATGTCTCCAGGGCTGCAGGGGCAGAAGGTAATGGAGGGAGCTGCAGATCCCCACCAAGAAGGGCGGTCTGCATGTGAAAGCTGGCCGGTCAGGTAAGTATCCTCACGACCCTCACAGGTTGATGGGATCCTAGAGGCCAAGCCCAGTGCTATCCCACAGAGCCAGGCTGGGTGGAAACTGCAGCCCTTGGCTGGGTCACACCCATCTCTGCCAGGGGTCAAGATAAAGTCAAGGGACTGGGACCTAGGTCCCCCAGAGCTGGCAGATCTGAGTCCCTGTCAGTTCCTCCAAGCCACGCCAGGCTCTTGGCAGAGGCCAACAGAACCCTATGGAGGCGAGAAAGGGCTGCAGCCTTGCCCAAACACCTCCATGGCCGGTGACCTGCCCCAGGAAATGGTGAAGAGCCCCACCCACAGAGGAAGGGCCACCAAAACGTCCTGGAGCCTCCTATGTTGCTTCTCCTGCAGAGGCAGTGACCGAGCAGAGTTGGAGGCGCAGGTCCTCCGCGTCAGTCCTGGGTGGCCGGCCTGGCCCTGAGTGTGCAGTGGTGGCCCGGGTCAGGGGCTGCTATCTCGCCTCTAGACCTTCCAGGTACTCCAGGGCCACGTCATAGCAAAAGTGGTACTGGTCCTGGGTGGGGGAGAGGGAGAGAAGGAATCAGGAAGCAAGACTCACCCCAGTAAGAAGAGGGGCGGGGTGAAGGGGAAAGGGGACTAAGCAAGGGAAGAAGGAAAATGGGTGTGAAGTTCTGACATTAGAGAGCAGAACCCAAGACCTGACCGTGGGGACCAGGAGAGCAGAGCTGGGGGCCTTGGCCAGGCAAGTACTAGAAAGGTGCGAGCAGCTAGACACAGGGAGTGGCCCCTCACCAGGGTCTCCACCATATTGGGCTTGTAGTTGCGAAGCGTTTTGGCAGCAAAGAAAACGTCCACCAGGTTGTGACAGCGGATCATCTCCAGGACCGTGGCACAGGCACAGAAGGTGCCACTGCGGCCTCCCCCATTTCTAAATGAGACAAATGAAAAGTTAAGGGGTCAGGACTAGGAACCCAAAGGTGAAGGGAAGAGTCCGGGAGCCTGAGGCGGGGCCTAGACGCTAATGGGGCGGAGTCAGAGGCTACCAATAGGGAGGAAGACGCTGAAGGTGAAACATTCTGAGAAAGGAGGCCAGACACACCCCAAAAGTAAGACTTGGAGATAAAATCAGTACTAGAGAAGGATAAAAGGGCAGTGAGCAGGCTTCAAAGAGGAAAATGGAAAACCAATCTTAAGACGAGTTACTTCCCCTACAACCTACAGTGTGTCCACACATACACACTCCAAGTCACCCTGTCAACCTCTCTCCACTCCCTGTGTGCAGGTGTCTCTGGGGTCAGGACTCTGGCTATGGCCTCAGCCCTCTTCTTTACAATAACTTCCCCAGCATTCAGGATGCCCCAGCTGACATTGAAGGGGCTAGTGCTGAAAGCACACAAAAAAGAAAAACTGGGTACAAGGGAGTGGCTGCATCAGACATAAGTGAGTAATGAATTTATGAATGATGGCAGATGGATGGATGGATGGATTCATAAAAGAGGTATATGTATACAATAACAAAAATGGGAATTCCTTTGGCCAAAAAAGAAGCATGCTACCAGCATGGAAAGTTCTGTGTCCACAGAACTCTCTAGTTAGCAAAGTCAAAGGTAACACAGAGTACCTGCTGAAGCTGGGTTCCTGCAGGCAAGGCAAACTTGGCTGGATGAGCAGAGGCCTGGCTATTGTCTCCGTGGAGCGAGCCCAGGGGTCTGGGGTATTGGGGCTCTTTAAGGCTGGACCCGTGCCCTGGCTCCTGGCCCTCTCCCCCCTTCCCCTAGGGATGGCACTCACAGACAGTGCACAACGGTGCGTCCGTCCCCGCTCTCCGCCTGCCACTTGTCCACCTCCGCCAGCAGGTGCAGGAAGGCCTTCCTGGAGTCAGGGGTGTCCCGGTACGCGGACCAGCGCAAGAACTGGAAGTGCCGTACCAGCAGGTGCCCCTCCTGCAGCTGCAATTGTGACAGCCAGACAGGGAGAAACAAACACCCACATCACAGGAAACCCCACGCCCTTGAGACAAAGTCCTAAGCTACCCAAACCACCACATCCACCCTCACCCTGGACTCCTCAGACTGCTCACCCGAGAGATGTTCTGCACCCGGAAGACACGGGCCACCAAGTCCTCATCTGCAGTGCCTGACACAAACTCCACTTCCATGAGGCCGTACTGCTGCCGGCCTGGCTCGGGCCAGTACTGCAGACAGGGCTGAGGGATCGGCAGGGAGAAGAGAGCTGAGTGTAGCCAGGCTGGGGCAGTTATGACCACACCCACCCCCAGAGCTCCACACTTGCCCTTGGGCTCCAGGGCACCCTGGTCCACCATCGTCGCTAGACTTGCCTTCAGTGCCCCCTCGAGCACCATTTCCCCACACCTGCCCCCAGTGTATTCTTCATACATTCAGATCAACTGAGGCCAACCTTCACAGACTGCACTGATGCCCCCTGCCATGTGCCTATAAATCTGTACATTAACATTCACATATTCCTCTCTCTTTGTCTCTCTCTCTCTCTCTCTC
>NW_006399893.1:7842742-7848786 GCF_000299155.1 Elephantulus edwardii
ATACATATATATATACACATACAGATAGAATAGTAAAACAGTCCCCTAGACCCCTAGAAGAGGTTGAGGGGACAAATATTGAGATTTGCACGAATGTATTATCTAAAGCATTTACTTTACAACAACAAAAAAAATTACTAAACATTAAAAAAAAGGGAAGCATGACATACATGCCAGAAAAAATGGGGAGAGAAACAGAATTAAGTGTGAGAGAGACCAGATTTCAAACTTATCAGAAGAAAAGACTTTAAACTTATCACAATATTTTCACAAAACTAAAGGGTCACTATGTTTAAAGAAATGAAGATGTGGGGTAGGCAGACAGAAAAGTGCAACAATGAACGAATGTCAATCCAAAATCTCTGAAATGTTCATTAAAATTATTAAATTAAAATTTAAAAATAAAAGAAATGAAGATGTGATGACAAAGACACATTAAATAGATAATGCCAATGAAAGGCAAACATTATGGGAGGGAGAGTACCATATGGAAATTATAGACCTTGTGCAATAAAGGAAATACAAATTACAGAAGGAGCTTGAGGGTAGATTTGAATCAGAAGAAGAAAGAATACACGAACCTGAAGATAAATATACATAAATAAAAAATAGATAAGAAGTCTATTTTTAATATAAATTAATAGCAGGACAAAGATTAGGAAATGTGGAAGTTAAAAAAGGTACTTATGTAAACAATGTGTCAAAGTATATCAAACTTAAAATCAGAAAATTCTTTGATATTAATTAAAATGAAGGCATACTCTACAAAACATATGAGAAGCAGTGAAATCAGTGTTTGCAGTGAAATTTATAGCTACACATATTTACATTAGGAAAGAAAAAGATTCTACATTAATAAATAACCTGCTCTAATGGCCTACTGTCAAGAAGCTGCTCTGCAATCCTGAAGGCACATGGTTCAAGGCCACTAGCTGCTCTGCGGGAAAGGACAGGCAATTTCCTTCTGTGCTTCTGAATTAAATGCTTCTGAAAACTCACTGAAGGTCAGCTATGGGTCAGTTCCAACTCGATGGTACACAACAACAACAACGATAATATACTGGAAAAAGAAAAATAATACCTAAAACAAGCAGAAGGGGGAAATAATAAATATGCATGGGAATGATTATATGAAACATAATGTGAATGAAGACAAGTGTGAAACACAATGTATATGAACTTTGTAAGCAAACTGTATGAAATAAAAGTTAAACAAAACCCAAAACAAATGCCAGTCCTTTTCATCCAGCAGACGTGCCCAAAAACCTTGATTCCAAAGCTCTTGCTTCCAGTGTAGAGAGTCTGCTCATGTGAGTTTTGAGTGTCAAAAGATGCTGCAAGAAATAAAGGGGCAAAAGAGAAGCCTCCTTCTACATGCTTCCAATGCAAGTCCCATAAGCTCAAGAATACCCCAAGCACGTCTTGGTGGCAGAAGAGCAATCAGACTGATGAGGCCCCGGGTCCCTGAGGGTCACAACAAGTAACCAGCATAGCATGGCCATGTGCCTGGAGTACCCTTGAGTATATATGGAAATTGCTGGTAAGATAATTCACTTTTTTCTCAACACTGGTATGAGTTATCCGATCTTAGAATTTTTTTAATAGCCTCCTTCCTCCTGCCAGTTTACTATTGTGGGCATTGAGGACAGGCCTGTAAATAGATATCAAACTCCCCTGTTAAATTGCATATAAAACAGAACATTATTTTTCCCATCAATTTCTAGTTATATCTGAAACCCCTATACTTTTATTGGGAAAGGATTTGTTATCAAAAGTAAAAGCTAAAGTTCTCTTCACTCTAATACTTCATATGGCATTAAAGAATACTAAATCAATGCCCATGAGCCCTCAGTGTCAGCGTATAGCTAGCTATTTAAGCTGATAGTTGATCTTCACTAGTTAGAGGAGTGTCACTGGAAAAATAGCTATAAAACCAGGTGCAGGATATCTTTTTAAAGATAATATCATATTTCTGCTGAAAAAAATACAAGCCTACTACCCATCATTAAATAATTTTAAAAAGCAAGAAGAATTTTTGAGAAATCTTCTCCTTATAACACTACCATCATGGCAGTCCAGAAGCCAAATAGTAGATAGAGACTAGTCGAAGACTTAAGAACTATCAATAAAATTATATTTCCTCTACATACAGCAGGGGGAAAAAACAAGCTGGGAAGCAAGAGTGGCATCCATTTTCAAAACAGCTTGCCTCCGGACACCCTATGTATGAACTTGGAGAAACGATGAAAATTATACAAGTGTTCAGGTCTTTTGTTCATAGGGTCGCTATGAGTCTTCTATGACTTGATGGCACTTAAAAACAACAACAACAATCTATTACATCTGTTTTCCAAACAAACACTACAAAAAGCTGGACTCTACAGAAGAAAAATGAGGCTTTAGGATAGAGGAAGACTCACGATTAACCTATGTTATGCAGACAATACAATCTTGCTTGCTGGAAGTGAAGAGGACTTGAAACACTTACTGCAGGAGATCAAAAGTTGTAGCCTTCAATATGGATTACATCTCAAAACCAAGAAAATAAAAATCTTCACCCCTGGGCCAATATACAACATTGTGATCAAGTTGCTTGGTCCCAACAGCCAAGAAACCAAAAGAGTTATTTCGCTTAACATAATGTTCTCCAGTGTAAGACCCCGATTGTGGAAATAAATAACTAGTAAAATATGTATGAGTATCCAAGTGGAGGAGAGTGGGAGCACAGGCAGTAGAATGGGGGAGCATAATCACAGGGCCACAGAATTTGATGGAGGTGGGGTGAGTTAAGGAAATGGGAAATAAACGGTGTGAAAAACAATGTATATTAATTTTGTAAGTAAACAAATATAAAATAAAAAGGTTACATTTTTAAAAAATCAAAAGAGGTATTTTGTTGGGAAAGTCTGCTGTCAGGGACCTCTCTGAAGTACTGAGCAACAGTGATGTCAGTTTGAATACTAAGGCATGCCTGATTCAAGCCATGGTCTTTTCAAACACTTGTCTGATAGCTGGATGATGAATAAGGATGACAAAAGAAAGATTGATGGCTTTGAGTTATGTATGTCAAAGATGAAGAATATGGCACAGGGTAGAAAAGGGTTCATATTCATAGGGTCACTATGAACCATAATTTACTCAGTGACACATAACAACAGCATGAAATGATAAACATTTTAATGGTCTTCTATTTAATGATATTAAAAGTCTTTTCTTTGAAAAGATGAACAAAACTGACTAGTCTTTAGCTAGATTTAAAAAAAGACAGAAAGAGGAAAATGAAATCATTAGAATCAGAAACAAAAGTAGAAACATTGCTACTGTCCCTATTTCAAATTAAGTGATTAGGACAATGTGATACTGGCTCAAGAATAGATATATACATCAAAGAACTAGAATTCACAATCTTGAAATAAATCTACACATCTATGCTCAACTTAGTTTCTCCTACTGTGTCAATATCTCTCAGTTGGGGTGAGTAATAGTCTTTTGAACAAATGGGACTAAGAAAACTGGATGCCACATGCAAAAGAGTGAAACTAATTTCTCAGTCAACACCAAATAAAAAAAATCTAAGTAGATTAAATACCCAAATATAAAAGCTAACTCCTTAAAACTCTTAGAAAACATGTCTTCAGAGTTGGCAAAGGATTCTTGGAAATGACAGCAGAAGAAGGAACATGAATAGTATAGACTTTATCAAAATGTAAAGCTTTTTCACTTCAAAGGACACCACAGAGAAAGTGGAAAGACAAATCACAGATTGAGAAAAAATACTTGCAAATTAAATATACATGGTGTATAATTTATAGCCCCAAAGTTTAAAGAGTTATTGAAATACAATAATAAAAAAGACAATCACATTTTAAAATCACGAGTTTCACAGAGTATTTTGTGTAGAAATTGTTGAATGTGAAAATAAACTGCTGTGTAAACCTTCATTAAAAAATAATACAGAACATTGAAATGATAATCTTTAGTAAATAAAATTGTAGTTTAAAAATAGGCAAGAGAACAGAACATTTTTCCAATAAAGACATATAAATGATCAGTAAACCTATTATCTTCCTTAAGAATTTTAAGGTCTTTTTAAGACCTGATAAGTTTTATGGGGAGAATCTTTTCACTCAAGTTCAACAACTCTTAGAGATTTGGAATTATTGTTATTTTTTCCTTTATTCATACTAGTAAAGATATTTTTAAATTTAAAACCAATTTGTAGATTGTAATTATTATCTCAAAGTATAAATTGAGTGGCAGCTATATTGAATAAATGTTAACTTTCTTTAATAGTTTATGTAATTATTAGCCATTGGTACCTTTGTCCTAAGTATAATTAATTTCTTGTATTTGATAGGTAAATGGCATATTTTGGGAAGAAATAGCAGTTCAGAAAGTTCATAGCATTAGAAGGGATGTAGTGGGAGGAGAAAGGTTTTGACAAGTGTAGTTATTAAGGCTGTATGTCAATGGCTGTGTGTCAACGGGGCTGCCTATGGTTCTCTGGTTTGGTAGTTTGACATAGTAATTCCCCTATGAAGTCTGGTAACCTTTCTCTTGATGACATTTGCTCTAAGCAGTCAATTGGTTAAGAGGGAGGTTTGTAGGGCGTGTGCAGTGTATCAAATATATAAGGAAGTCTGACAGAGTTGGCTTAGGTTTTTGGTTCAACCTTGATACTGTATCTGTCTCACTATCTCTTCGATTCTTTGTATTTGAGTCAATGGCCATCCTTGCCTGTTGACCTTGAAGTCATCAGACTCTGTAGCTACACATCATAGACCTGTGATTTGCTTTCCCAGCTTCTACAAGGATGTAAATCATTTCTTTTAGATAAATCATTTCTTTTAGATAAATCATTTGTGTATGAATTACACCTGTTTCATTCTCACTATTGTGCTCTCACTCTCATTGCTATCCAGTTGGAACAGACCCATGGCTGATCCTCCAATGGATTTTTTCCCCCCAATGGCTTTTCAGAGGCTATAAATTGCATGCAGGAGATTGCCCATCGTTTTCTCATAGAACTGCCAGAGATGTGCCACTTTTGCAGTGCAACTCCCTACAAACTATGCCATTGCAGTATTTCTTAGGAAGCTCTGGTGGTCTAGTGGGTAAAAAGTTGTGCTGCCAACCCAAAGGCAAGTGGTTAGAATCCATCAGCTGCTCCATAGGAAAAAGATGGGCAGGTATACAGCCTCTGAAAACCAGCTGTAAAGTCAGCTATGAGTTGGTTCTGACTTGACAGAACATAAAAATAACAACTGTTCATATATCTGTATTCATATATGTTGTTGTTGTGTGCCATTGAGTCAGAACCGACTCATAGCTGACCCTCCTGCAGGTTTTCAGAGGCTGGAAATTGCATGGGAGGAGATCGCCCATCTTTCTCTTGCAGAGTAGCTGCTTGGATTCAAAACACATGCCTTTAGGATTGCAGCACTGCTTCTTACAACTGTTGTTACTGTGAACCATTGAGTCTGAACCAACCCATAGTTGACCCTCTAGCAGGCTTTCAGAGACAGTAAAGCACATGGGAGAGATTTTCACATAGGAGTAGCGAGTGGATTCAAATAGCAGACCTTTGTGATTGCAGTGCAGTTTTTGTAACACTGTTGTTGTTGTTATGTGCTGCTGAGTTGCTTGCTACTCATAGTGACCCTATGTACAACAGCCCTAAACTCTTCTCTGTCCTGTGCCAGTCATACTGTCTCTGATCCCAATTACCCCAGTCACTGAATCAATCCAACTCTTAGAGGGCCTTCCTCTACTGCACTGTCCCTCCACCCTCCCGAGAATGATGTCCCTCTCCAAGGACCTGGACCTCCTTACAACATGTCCAACATATGTTAAACGAAGCCTCAGAATCCTTACCTCCAAGGAGCTGCCCAGTATAACCCTCTCCAGGATGAATCTGTTTGTTTTCCTAGCTGCCCCTGATACCCTCAACACTCTTCTCCAGCACCACAGCTCAAAGGCATCAATTCTCCTTCTATCCTCCCTAGTCATTGTCCAACTCTCTGATGCATAACAAGTGATTACAA
>NW_006399893.1:7850181-7868732 GCF_000299155.1 Elephantulus edwardii
GTGTGTGTGTGTGTGTGTGTGTGTGTGTACCTCCTCTACTGAATACTCAGCAAGGCTCCTGCAGATCTTTCCAGATCTGAGTCACAATATCTTTTTAATATTGACAATGTGGCCACAGGCCAGAAGTTGATGATACAGAGATGAATGCAACTCGGCTCATGGCCTCAAGGTCTCACACAGTCTAATGGGAAAGATGAACTCATGAAAAGCAATTTTGAGCACAATAATAGGGATGCAGTGGTATGAGCTACCTAAATTGTCCAAAGTGGGGAGTGATTGATTCCATTTGGAAAGTCAGAGACTATAGAGAAAAAAATCCCAAAAATTAAAGGCTACAAAGTTAGTATACATTGTGTTTCACATTATTTTTCATTCATACTGTATTTCATACAATCACTCCCATACATCATTATTATAAAAGTAATCACCATTGGACAATGCCCACTATTACCCTGTCTTTTCAAGGCCCTGCCATATGTTTCCTATTTGCTTTACCTCCTACCTCAGCCCACCAAATTGTGCAACCCTGTGACTTTGTCCCTATGTGTCCTCACTTCTCTGCTCTCAATCTTTCCGCCCTTGGGTCCCCATAAGCAAATCAATATAAAATTTGAACAAACATGGTGAAAAATCCATGAATTTAGAGTGGAGACTTGAAACTTCTGCACATCAGCTCAAAACTAATATTAGAAGCAATGTTATTGTTACATAAGCCCCAACTTGCTTTGTTGCTTTGTCAAATGCATCTGTTATTCTACTGTTCTACACTTGAAACAAAACCAGACTGGAGGGAGGTGGGGCGAAGGAAATGGGAAAGATCCAGTGTGAAAAGCAATGTATATGATCTTTATAAATAAACCAGTATTAAATGAAAAGAAAAAAATAAATAAAATTTTAAGAAAAACCACGCTATTCATGTTGAAATCATTTTTGCAAAAGGAAACAAACAAGTAAAATAAACATTAAAGAAACAACAAAAAAATAAACCAAAGGCTATGTTTCAGTTCAGTGAGTATACAGTAGAGTAAAACACTTTGCCAAAACTGAGAATTTCAGACATGAAAGAGTAGATTTGAAGTAATGGCCCAATGGAAATCCCATGAAAATAGCTGATGTCAGTTTATTGTGGCAGGAGAAGAAATGGAGTTTAGGGAAGAGACAAGAACTAGACTTCAGAGGATCTTACTTGTCTACTAAGAAGAATGACATTTCCCCATGTAAAGAACGGAAACCACAGAAAGTGGTTAAATATAAAGACATGCTCTGATTTTATTTGTTTAAAAAACAGAGATATTAGAGTTCTGTGAAGATTATCCGAAAACCACTGGAACACATCAACAGATTAGAAGAGGCTGTGGCAGTAGGGATATTATAGCTAATGTCAGATGGATCTTGGCTGAAAGCAGAGAGTACCAAAGTAATGGCTATTTGTGCTTCATTGACTATGCTAAGGCATTTAACTGTGTGGATCACAACAAACTATGGCTTACCCTGAGAAGAATGGGAATCCCAGAACAATTGATTGTGCTTATGAAAAGCTTATACTTGAACCAGGAGGCAACCATCAGAACAGAGCAAGGAAACACTTCATGGTTCAAAATTGGGAAGGATGTGCATCAAGGATGAGTCCTGTCTCCATATCTTTTCAATCTATATGCAGATCAGATTGTCTGGGAGCCTGGACTTTATGAGGAAAAGTGTGGCACTAGGATTGGAGGTAGACTCATCAACAATATGCATTATGCAATTGACACAAGCCTGCTTGCTTAAACTGAGGAGGGCCTGAAGCACTTGCTGCAGAGGGTCAAAGATTGCAGCCTTCAATATGGATTGAAACTCAAAATCAAGAAAAAAAAATATTCTCACCGCTGGGCCAATTGGCAGCATCATGTTGGATGATGAAGAGACTGAGATTGCTGACAGCTTCAGTTTGCTTGGCTCTACAATCAACACTCTTGGTACCAGCAGCCAGAAAATTAAAAGACAAATTGCATTCGAAAAGTCTGCTATCAAAGACCTCCCTAGGTATTAAGGAGCAAGGATGTCATTCTGGAGACTAAGGTGCACCTGATATGGACCATGGTCTTTGCAATTACCTGCTATGCATCAGAGAGCTGGACAATGACTAAGGATGATAGAAGGAGAGCTGATGCATTTGAGTTTTGGTGCTGGAGAAGAGTATTGAATACACCATGGACTGCTAGGAAAACAAACAAGTTCTTCCTGGAGAGGGTGAAACCAGGCTGGTCCTTGAGGCAAGGAGTCTGAAGCTCTGTCTGACATACTTTGGACATGTTGCAAGGCGGGATCAGTCCTTGGAGAGCAATGTCATGCTTGGGAGGGTAGAGGGACAGCACGGGAGAGGAATACCCTTTGATGAGATGGATTGATTCTGTCACTGGGGTAATGGGCATAGGTGTGTGGGACACAATAAGATTAGCAAGTGATAGAGCAGGGTTAGGGCTGTTGTACATAGAGTCACTATGAGTCGCAAGTGACTCGACGGCATATAACAACAACATGTTTGAGAAAATCAAGGTAGAAATTCAAAGACTCATTAAGATTCAGGTGCAGATAATTGACATTGGGCTTGAGATAGAGAAGTGACTCTAGTCACATAGGAAAAGGTGAAATAAGCAAACAGCTATTGAGTGTCTATGAGAGTTGCTGGAGAGAAGGGAGTAAACTAGGGCATACATGTGCAGGTGAGTTCCAGGTAAGGGACAACCCACAGAAGATGGCACATGGCAGCTGGACATAGATTTCATCATGCATTGTGGGTTCTGGAGTATTGAGCTGGCATCTCCAAAGCCATAGGAAAAGATCAGATTTTCCTTTTAACAAAGATTCATTCCCTTCTATCTCATTTTATGTTCCAAGTTTCCTTAAACTTTAGTTCACGTCTGCCATTAAAGAAACTATACATACTGAAAGGGTACTAAATACAAACTGCTTTTTTGGTTTTGGTGATAATGCAGAAGGGCAGGATTTTGGATCTATCAGAGTGGCCTCTAGAAGGAGATCTCCATGCTCCCATTCCACCCAGCTTCTCCAAGTTTTCCAAGTGTATTTCTCTTATCCTGTAGCAAATGAGATTCACAATTCCTGTTCACAAATCTATTCTTCCCTATCGTAACAGTTTTGCTCCTACACATCCTTGGTACTTCTGGTTTCAATATCAGGCAAAACTGCTCCTTCTTTCTAGTTACATGAACCTCTCGATGGAGATGAGCTAACCTCAGAGAAACTGAGGCACACCTCTTAGATGTCTGTGATACACCGATGCTTACACTCATTCTTATAATTTCTTATATCTGTAGACAGGCTTCTCTGTGCCATTGTTATTGAATACCATCAAGGAGGAGTCAATTCACAGCTGACCCTCCAGCAGGTTTTCAGAGGCAGTAGTCACAAAAGAGGAGATTGCCCATCTTTCTCCCATGGAGCAGAGGGTGGATTTGAATCACATATCTTTGGCTTGGTAGAGCAAATTCTCACCACTAAACCACCAGAGCTCCTCATCAATTTTCCAGTAAACAAATGGGTGAACATGAAGGCAACACAAATAGCTACATCTCCGCCCTTCCTCTTTTCATATCTGTCCTGACTTTGTGAGGAAATTGGTACAAATCACTGTATTGAAATGGGTCATCCTAGCATAGTACCACCTGGACAGAGATACCACCCTCTTGGCTTGGACTTAAACTCAACCATAGGTTCATTTTTCAGGCATGTTATTCATGTAATCTACAAAAAAAAATTCTTGTAGGAATCGATAACTCCCCCCTAGTTTCTTTAAAGCTAATAATGGTCATGTGACATGCTTTAGTCAACAAATATGAGCAGAAATGGCATGTATCCTTTCTAGGTGTAAGTTCTGAGAGCGACTTTGAGAAAAGCAAGAGAAGTGTCCATCAGTCTAAGAGGTTATGAAGAAAAGAGGTTCCTGGTGGTACCCGGTGACATGTAGCCAGGAAAAGCCCAGGATGCATGCCAGTCCTTAGGAGAAACACCGAAGCCAAACTAGAATTGACTCAGGGTAGTCTTCCTAGAAGAATTAATGCTGGCGCTAAAGCTGAGTGGATTGTGAGTAGTCAAAGGGCTAAGTAGTATAGCATCTGGAAGGAACCACTCCATAAAGAAAGAATAGCATGTGCAGAAGTCCAGAAGAACAATGTGGAGAGGAAAAGGAAAGGATGGGAAAGAGAGGGAGGGATTGAGTGGGGAGTTGCCAGCAAGGTGACCTTGAGCTCCTTCTTTATTGATAAACTTTAGTGTGACTTCAATTCCCACCAGTAAAAAGGTAATATGAGAGAGAAAAATATATAGGAGGAAAGAATGGAGGAAATAGAAAGGTGGGCTTTTAAGGACCAGAATAGAACAGAGAGCCTAGTAAAGGCAAAGTGTTATTATTTGCCATTGAGTCAGAACCAACTCATAATAGCTGGCCTTCCAGAGGGCTTTCAGAGGCTGTAAATAGCACAGGAGGAGATTGCCCATCCTTCTCCCATGGAGCTGACGGTGGATTCAAACCATGTGCCTTTGGGATTACAGCACAAGTTCTTCCACTAGGCCACCAGAGCTACGTAAATTCAAGTTAGAAAAATTAAAAACAAAGTTTCAACTGATTTCTCGTTCTATTTGATAGTCACTCAACTCGTCCCTTCCATGAACTTCTGTTTCACACTCCTGACCTCCTCAGCTGGGCTAAACAGGTATTCCTTGCCCATCCTACACGAGGTGCTGGCTTGTGTCCTCACCATCTCTTTCCTCCTATCCAGCAGCCCTCATATGCCCCCTAAGTCACCTCCCCAGTCACCTCTCCCCATGTTCTCCCACTCTGATCCCTGTGTGGGAAGGAATTACAGGATTATTAGCTCTGCTTCTCTTCTCAATTAGGAGATTTGAAGCTGCTGGACAGCAAAAACCTATAACCCTTCCAAGTAGGCTCCTCAATGCCAGATCAAGATACACATTTCAGTACACACACGGAAGATGGTAATTATTTGCTAAATGATTGACCACTTGGAATGAGATCAGGCTGTGATCAGGCTGTAACTGAAATGTTGATGGTTCCAATCCACCAACCACTCTACGGGGTAAAGATGGTCTCCTCTCATAAAAATTCACAGTCTTGGGAACTGGTAGAGAGTCGCTATGAGTTGGAATTGATTGAAAAGCAGATTTCTATTTTGGGTTTATTATTGTTGTAAAATATAAACACACAAAATAGAACAAAAGCAAGCCAGTTACCATCAAGACCCCTCTGATTTGTGGTAACTCTGACTGTCAGAACAGAGCTACACCTGACAGTGTTGACAGTGGCTGGGTCTTCAGAAGTGGGGAGCCCTGTCTTTATTGCATGGCTTCTCTGGATGGACTCAAACCTCTCACCTTTTAGTCGCCAGTCAAATGTGTTACTCAGCAACTCCACTGTCACTAAAACAACAGTTTATTGAGTGCCAAGCACACCAAGTAATAAGAGAAATGCCAATGGCTATTATCCCTGATAACTCATTATGATAAGCCAAGTATAAGAGGTCCCTGTGGGGTATAAACTGATGCTTCATCTTAACACTAATTAACGTTGTTGGTTTTGTTGTTGTTGTTGTTATTGTTGATTGCTTTCAAATTGAGCACAACTCATAGCAACCCTATGAACAAAAGACCTGAAGTCCCTCTATAACTATCGACATTTATCAAAGTTTGTAGAGTTTCCAGAGGCATGATATTTAGGAAGTGGATGCCGCTCCTGCTTCCAAACCTGTCATAGTATGTTATTGTTGTTACGTGCCGTTGAGTTGTCTGTGACCTATAATGACACTATGTACAGCAGCTCAGAACCCTTCCCTATCCTGATCCAGTCTCACTAATTCTGACACATCAGCCCCCATTGCCCCAGTCACTGTATCAATCCATCTCATCCACGGTCTTCCTCTCCTGTGTTGTCCATCTACCCTTCTGAGCATGATGTCCTTCTCAAAGGACCAATCTCTTCTGGCCACATGCCCAAAGTAAGTGAGGCAGAGCTTCAAAATTCTAGCCTCCAAGCAGAGATTTTGTTTTACCCTCTCTAAGACAGATCTATTTGTTTTCTTGGCAGGCCATGGTATATTCAAAATTCTTCTCCAGTGCCACAACTCAAAGGCATCTATTCTTCTTTTGTCATCCTTAGTCATTGTCCAACTAACTGAAGCATAACAAGTAATTGAAAACAACATGTTCTGGATTAGGTGCACCTTTGTATCTAGACTAACATTTGTTGCTCTTTAGCACTCTGGAGAGGTCCATGTCTGCAGATTTTCCCAATACAATTCACTTTTTGTTTTCCTGACTACTGGTGTTAAGAGCATTGATTGAGGATCTGAGCAAGCTGTAATTGTTAACAATCTCAATCTCTTCTCCATCTAACAGAGTGCTGCCAATTGACCCAGTGGCAAGAATTTTTATCTTCTTGAGGCTGGGCTTCAATCCATATTGAAGACTACAGTCCTTGACCTTTTGCAACAAGTACTTCAGGTCTTATTCAGTTTCCGCAAGCAAGGTTGTGTCATGTGCATATCATAGGTTGTTAATGAGTCTTCCTCCAATTCTGATGCCACACTCCTCCTTATAAAGCCCTGCTTCCCAAATGATCTGTTCTGCATACAGATTGAAGAGGTATGGGGACAGGATACATCCCTGACCCACTCCTTTCATGATTTTGAACCATGCAGTGTTTCCTTGCTCTGTTCTGAGGACTTATTCTTGGTCCAACTATAGGTTTCATATAAGCACGATCAAGTGATATTTCTATTTTCCTCAAGATTAGCCACAATTTATTGTGATCCACATAGTCAAATGCCTTTGCATAGTCAATGCAACACAGATAGGCGTTCTTCTGGTATTCTGCTTTCTGCCAAATAGGTAACCTAAATGTTGATGGTCAAAACCACCCAGGAGTGCCGTGTATGAACATTCTGGTGATTTACTTCCATAAAGATAAAAACCAACAATATCCTCTAGGGAAGTTCTACCCTAATCCCTGGCTAGTATGAGCAAAGATTGACACTTACCAACACTCATACAGAATACCATGATAAGAATTTTTCTTTAATTATCATCTCCATGTTCTAATTGCCTCCTTTTTACAGGTAAGGAACTGGACTAAGTGATTAGGTAATTTGCTCATGATAACCTAGCTCATGACCAGTTAGCAAGCCACAGAATTCAGATCTAATGAGTTTTCAAGACAATATTCTAAGTAGAGGGACCTCCCATGGCTTAGAGGTAAGGAATTGCACTACTTCTCTGCAGGAGAAAGATGGACAATCTACTTCCGTGTGATTTATCATGTGTCACAATCTGCTGGAGGGCCAGCTATGCGGTTCTGACTTGATGGTCTATAACAACAACAACTCTAAGTAGAACCTTCATTCCTTAAACCATATGAGCTGCACAAATACCAGCCTGACATCCCTGGGTCACTATTACAGAACCTGAAATCAACCTAACTGGCCACTGGGTGGCACCAAAAAAGTGTATCTGAGACATCAAAAACCCACAGTATTATCTAGCTCTGAAGTGTTCCTACAGGCAATTTATAAACCATAACGCTTGCAAAGTTATTCGGGGGGGGGGGGAGAGCTGAAAACAAATTGAGGAAACCTAGGTGGCCTTGTGATAAGAAGCTATGTTGCAATCCCAAAAACACGTGGTTCAAATCGATCAGCTGCTCCACAGATGAATGGTGGCCCTTCTCCTCCTGTGCGATTTACTGTCTCTGAAAAACCCGCTGGAGGGTCAGCAATGAGTCGGTTCCTACTCAACAGCACACAACAACACAATGTCCTCAGGTGCCCACTATTTCTAGAAGACAGCCACAAATCCACACATGCCTACTTTAATCCGCAATGCAGAAATGCAAAGTTAGAAATGCAGATAGTATAAATACATCTGATTACCAAAAATCTCCATGTGTAAGCTCCAAAAAAAGAAAATTACAGATACAATCACTGACAGCAAGGATGTCCAAATACCTTAACAAGGCATTATTGAAATGCCAGTTCTTCAATGATTCCTCTGCCTCTTAGGCAACATGTATAGCAACAGACATAAATACACTGTAATTAACATTGCACACAGAGAAGGGGGAACTGTGAAAATATTTCATATAACATTGCATATAAGTCACAGATATTCTTCCCCCCGAAAGTGGACAGTGTTAAAGTAGAACCCGCTGTGACTCCTCCAAGGGATAAAATATCTAGAAATTGCTTTCTACTTCCTGGAAGGATCTAGCACATTGGGCAGCCCCACACCTCTAACCTCAAAGTTCAGCTTCAGGCTTGATAGGAATTGTTTGTTACTCATCCACTTGGAGATAAGGACAAGAAATGAGACTGAGAGAATCTTTTTCTAGCAATTTGATATTGCCTTGACATCTAAGACTGAGTTCAGCCAAACACAATTGGATCAGTTGGATGTTGCAAATATTTTGGTGAACCATTTACACAGGGCTTGTAAACTAGCCATGCACAAGAATGACTATCAGTCTGGAACAGGATGAACATTGAAACAAACAGATCCTCTGTCTTAAGACAGGTTCTCTAAAGACATGAAATCAATGAAGCTTTTATTCTATGCATATATAACTTAACTCATTGCTGTCAAGTCAAGAACAACTCTTTTTTTATTTTATTCTTCTCTTTTTTATATTTTATTTTATTTTTTTAAATAATTTTCATGAACATTTACAGAGAATTTGGATTTCCATTCACTCATTGCTGCATTTCTCTCCCCGCCCAGCCCTCTTCCCCCTACCCCCAGTTCGCTCCTCTCTTTCAAAAGTAAAAGAAAGACTCCCTCCCTGGTACACAATCCCCCCCGCACCCCTCCCACCACCCCAAGTACATTCCACTATGCAACCTTAATTGTGGACTTTTGTGATAACCATAATACCCTATCATACATCACTTTTAAATTATTCAGTCCCTCATCTGTTCCAGTGCAGTATACACAATTTATGCAGTTTTTCTCAGTCTTATCCCCACCCTGATATCAGTCCCATTTTACAGCAGTGGCACCATGCAATATTTAAGACCAAATCTTGTTGTTGCTGAATTGGCTACAACTCCCTGTGATCTGTAAATGACAGATCTGAACCCTGTCCTATCCCCTATCCTATATCATCCTGAGGTAGCTCTAATGACCTAGTGAAAAAGGAATCGTACTGACAACCCAAAGGCAAGCAGTTGAAATCCACAAGCTGTTCCCTGGGAGAAAGATGGCTGATCTGCTCCTGTGATGATTTATAGCCTCTGAAAACCCATTGGAGAGTCTTCTCTGAGTTGGTTCTGACGCAATAGCAATGCATTTGTAGTATATTTTGTATGTATTCTAAAAGTGCAGTTCTAGTGGCTTAGTGGCAAAAACCTGCGCTGCAATCCCAAACACCCATGGTTCAAGGCCATCAGCTGCTCCGTAGAAGAAGTATGGACAATTTCCTCCCATATTATTAACTAACTGCCTCTGAAAACCCTCTGGAGGGTCAGGTATGGGTTGATTCCGACTCTATGGTACACAACAACAACAATTATAATGAGTATACAGAGTCAACTATAAAAAAAATTAGCTGATACAGAAGAATTTCATGAAAAAACATATGATCCAGAGCTTGTGGTGATGGAGAAAGTTTGAGCTGCTCAGAAGGAACTGGCAAAAAGCAAGTCCCCAGGAATTGATAGCATACCAATTGACACATTTCAATAAACAGATTGCAGTCCTGGAAACAGTCCCCAATTATGCTAAAAAATCTGGAGGACAACCACCTATCCAACTAGCTGGATGAGATCCATGTTGTTCCCATTAAAAACAAACCAAAAAAAAAAAATATGACCTGACAGAGTGCAGAAATAATCAAAAAATACCATTAATATCACATGCAAGCAAGATCCTGCTGAAAATGATTCAAAAATGACTGCAACAACACATCAACAAAGACCTGCCAGATGTACAGGCTGGATTTAGAAGAGGCCATGACAGCCAATGTTCAACGGATCTTGGCTGAAAGCAGAGAGCACCAGAGCAACATCTGTCTGTATTTCATTGACTGTATGGATCACAGCAAACTGTGACTAACTGAGAAGAATGGGAATCCCAGAACACTTGATTGTGCTTATGCAAAACCTGTACTTGGACCAGGAGGCAGTCCTCAGAACAAAACAAGGATACACTGCCTGGTTGAAAATCAGGAAAGATAGATACATCAGGGATGCATCCTATCTCCATACTTTTCAATTGATACATAGAAAAGATCATTTGGGAGGTTGGGCTCTACGAGGAGAAATGTGACATCAGGATTGGAAGGAAAACTCATCAACAACCTGCATTATGCAGATGACACAAGCTTACTTGCCAAAACTGAGGAGAGCCTGAAATGCTTGTTGCAGAAAGTCAAAGATTGCAGCCTTCAATATGAATTGAAGCTCAACGTCAAGAAAACAAAGATTCTCACCACTGGGCCAATTGTCAGCATCATAATAGATGGTAAAGAGATTGAGATTGTTAACAGCTTCAGTTTGCTTGGCTCCACAATCAGCATTCTTGGTACCAGCAGCCAGGAAATTAAAAGATAAATTGGACTGGGAAAATCTTGTCAGGGACCTCTCCAGAATACTGATGAGCAATGATTTCATTCTAGAGACTAAGGTGCATCTGTTCCACACTGTGGTCTTCATAATTACTTGCTGTGCATTATAAGGCTGGACAATGATTATGGATTAAGGATTATGAAAGAAGAATTTATGTCTTTGATTTGTGGTACCGGAGAGTATTGAATATACCGTGGGCTAGTAGGAAAAGAAACAGTTTCATCCTGGAGAAGATGAAACTAGCTGCTCCTTGTAGACAACTATTTTGAAGCTCCATTTGACATACTTTAGGCGTGTCACAAGGAGGGTCCAGTCCTTGGAGAGGGACTTTATGATTGGGAGGGTGGAAGGATAGCACAAGAGAAATAAACCCTGGTGAGATGGATTGACTCAGTGACTGGGGTAATGTGAGTAGATGTATCAAATACAGTAAGGTTGGCTCAGGATAGAGCAGGATTCAGAGCTGTTGTACATAGGCTCACTATGAGTCGCAAACAACTCAAGGGCATGTAACAACAGCAATCAAGACACACAGAGAGAGAGAGAGAGAGAGAGAGAGAGAGAGAGAGAAGGGGAAGGGGAGGGAGAGCAATCTTTACAGATCTTCTTGTAATCCCCCCACCCCTAACATCTTGAGGTTAGAATTTAGAACACTTGAAGCAGTCACATTATCCTGGGAATCAGGGCCAAGTTGACACACAGTGTTAACTGTGATATCTTCCCACAAAGGGGGAGGCGGAGAGAAAGAGACAGAAAGGAAGAGGAGGAGGGGGAGAGGAGGAGGGGAGGGAAGGAGAAGGCAGGGAAGGGCAGGAAAGGGCAGGGAAGGGCAGGGAAGGGCAGGGAAGAGAAGGAAGATACATACATACACAGTGATTCCAAGGAAATGGTTTAGATGTTTGTAGGGGAAAACCCAAGGTTTGTCTACCAAATCTCTAGAAAGAGGCATCTGGGGAGATAGAATCCAAGAAGGTTTGTCAATCAGATCTCAAGAAAGAAGCATCTGGGGAGGTAGAATCCAAGCCATCAGCAGTTAGGCAGGGTCTCAGACTGCTGGCTTTGGAGACTATTGGCTTCAGAGGTGACACTTTCAAGGTGATTGTTGGGAAACAGGGTCACAAACACCTCTGGAGACTGCTGATTGTCAGCGTCATTTGCTGGCACTTCCAAAGGTGGCTGTTAGGATGCAGGGTTGTAGACAGCTAGCTTTGCATGCCAGTATAACCAAATTTGGTAAGTATGAAAGATCACCAGCTCAGGTAAGTCCGGAGACCACAAGCCAGAGTATATCGGACAAAAACCTCAGACCACAAGCCAGAGTATATTGGACAAAAACCTCCCTAGCTTTTTGCCAGTGTCCAAACACAAACAATACCCTGCAGGTCACACCCCTGAGGAGACCTATGCTGAATCAGGTAATGTTAATTGTGTCTTTACAGTTCTTCTTGTAATCCTTCACTAATACATCTTGAGGTTAAAATTTACAACACATGAAGCAGTTGCATTATCCTGGGAATCATGGCCAAGGTGAGAGAGAGAGAAATACTGCCTGGGTGTCCCATTCTCACCACGCCAATGTTGTTCATATAATTCTCAAAGCTACTCTACAAAGTCAGTATTATTTTTCTCACTTTAATACAAAAGAAACTGATGATCCAAAAGGCGAGATAGCTTGCTCAAGGCCACGCAGCTGGTAAATTAATGCAGAGATTGAATCCAATTCTCCCTGATGACAAAGCCCACATCCATAATCATCACAGTCTGAGACTGTGAGAAAAAGACCTCAAGATCTACTTGTCTAAAGATCGCAGCCTAGAAAGCCCTCTAAGGAAGTTCTACCCTGTCACATAGGATTGCTATCAGTCAGAAATGCACTCAGCATCACCAAACAGCAACAGCACAAGGGGGCAGAATTTTTACCTTCCAAGAAGGGGACCCTGAGTTGATTCCCTTATTCAGTCACTATCTTTTTGTCAGGCTTGTGACAGACTTGTGTTTTGTTATGATTCTGAATTGGTTTCAGTGTAACTTCTAGACCAAGATGCCATAGAAAAACAAAGGCCCATTACTTTTTTATATATAAAAAATTTTTATTTTATATTGGTTTACTTATAAAGTTTGTATACCATTGTTTTTCACACCAAATCTTTCCCCTTTCTTTTACCCACTCCTCCCTCCACCCATCAAATTGTGTAACCCTATTAGTAACACTCTCTTGCCATCCTCACTCATCTGCTCCCCCTTTTCTGCCTTGGATCCTCATATACATTCTACAATAATGGTCTTATACAGTATTTATCCTTACGAGACTGAGTTGTTCCCTCAGCATAATGCTCTCCACTCCCTCCCAAGTTAGGTAGTAATTTACAATACCATTGCTCCTGTGTGCTGCATAGTATTCCATTGTGTGACTGTACCATAATTTCTCAATCTATTCCATTGTTTGGAAGCAATAATGGCATCCACTTCCTAAACAATATGCCTCTGGAAATTCTGTGAACTTTGAGGTCTTTTGTTCATAGGGTCTCTATGAGTTGTGCTCAACTCAATGGCAATCAACAACAACAACATTCCATTGTGGTTGGATATTTGGGTTGTTTCCATGTTCTTACGATGGTGAATAACACTGCTATGAGCATTGGTATACAAGTCTCTGTTTGTATCTCAGTTCTCATTTTCTCATGGTATATACATCTCACACCATACACAAAAAACAACTCAAGGTTGATCAAAGGCCTGGGAATAAAGCCTCAAACTATAAAGTTCATAAGAGACAAACTGGGATCAATTTTAGAAGGCCTAGTCTATGGTATAAAGAGACTGCCAAATAAAACCAGAAACGTGCAATCTGAAGAGGATAAAAATCATTAATGGGATTTTCTAAAGCTTAAATTTCCTAATCTCATCAAAATTTTTCCAAAAGAGTGAAAAGAAAACATACTGACTGGGAACAAACATTTGGCAATACTATCTCAGACAAGTGTCTCATAACAAAAGTTTTCAGAACACCCCTACGTCTCCACAACAAAAAGACTGATAATTCAATTACAAAATGGGCAAGAGACATGGAAAGAATTTTCACAGAGGGAGGCATTCAGATGGCCAACAGACCATGAAGAAACACTCGAAATCACTGATGATAAAAGAGATGCAAATCAAAACCACAATGAGATACCATCTTACTGCAGTAGCAGTGGCAAAGTTTAGCTGGGCAGCAAGTAATAATTGTTGATGAGCATGTGGCAAGATAGGAACTCTAAAAATTGTTGGTGGGGATTGTAAAATGGTATGATCGTTCTAGAAGGCAGTTTGGTGATTCCTCAAAAAGCTGAACATAGACATTCCATATGACCCAGCTATTCCACTACTTGTAATACACCCTGAGAAAAGACCAGATGCTTTTGAAAGCCAGTCAGTGAAAATTGTATGGATCCCAACAGCCTACTACCCAGTGATGGTGGTGCAGGGCCTGGTGAAATGTTCATTCCATTGTGGATGAGTTGCTATAAATCTGGGCAGTAGGGAAGGAAACTAACAACAATCATTCCCCAATAGAAAAGTAGTATTGTTTAACTATGGTAACCCAGTTGTTGCTGTCATTGTTGTTGCTGTTGTTGTGTGCTGTCAGGTCAGACCTGACCCATAGCTTACCCTCCAGTGGGTTTTCAGAGGCTGTTAATCATGCAGGAGATTTCCCATACTTCTCCCAATAAACAGCTGGTGAATTCGAACCATGTGCCTTTGGGATTACAGCGCAGCTTTTGAAACCAGGCCACGAGAAATCCATCTGATTATAACTGTTGTTTTTACTATTGTAACCCAGTAAGCTGTATTAAAGGATCCCTGCCAATGTGGTGGTTAACACGTTGCCTCAAATGACAGCTACTAACTGAAGTCAGTGGTTCAAGCACACCAGTCAGTCTGAGGGAGAGAAAGATGTGGTAATATGCTTCCGTAACAATTGTTCTTGTTGTTATTGAGTGTCTTTGAGTTGAGTATAACTCAGCAATCCTATGAACAACAGATCTGAATCCTGTATTATCCTGTGCCATCCTTACAATCTCTGACACATTTAAGGTCATTGCTGCAGTAACTGTGTCAATCCATCTGATTGAGGGTCTTCCTCTCTTTCAATACATCTCCAAGCATTGTGTCCCTTTCCATGGAATAAATACCCTATCCTACCAACATGCCCGAAGAACATGAGATGAAGCTTTATCATCTTTGTCTCCAAGGAGAACTATGGATGTACCTTCTTCAAGACATATTTGATTGTTCTTTTATCTATGAGATATTCAGTACTTTACTTCAACACCACAATTCAAAGGCATCAATTCTTCCTTTATCCTTATTCATTGTCCATATCTCATAGCAAGTTATTGAGAAGATCATGAGATGAGGTACACCTTAGTTCTCAAACATTATTGTTACAATTAGAGTCTTGTTGTTGTTGTTATGTGCCATCGAGTCGTTTCCGACTCATAGCGACCCTATGCACAACAGCTCTAAACCCTGCTCTATCCTGTCTTGGATACCCTATAAGCTGTTACTACTCTATCTCTTCCAAGTTAGGTAGTAATTTACAATAAGCCAAAATATATGTGGATCATCATAACAGTTTTTATGATTGAGTGACCAAATAAAATTATAGATATTTGAATATCAAATCACAGCTGATTCAATTATTTGAGATTTTCATTTTTGTTCACTTTTACTAAAAATTGCGGTAGCTTTTATATTTGCTGCCAGACCTTAATATGTAATGCATAAAGAACCATATACATTATTTTATCATATATATTTGGTTCAATATTTGATAACTGTATTTCAGAAGAATTTTTTTCTCCCTATGGGGGTTTTATACAACCTTGTTTGCAGAAATTGAAGAAAAATTAAAGCACTAACTGAAAAAAAAAATCAACAACTATAACCATCCATATAGATTAGATTTCATCATCAAGAAATAAAAATAAAATATCTTAACCACTGAATCCAACAGACAATACCATCATAATATATGGAGTAAAGATTGAAATTATCAACTGTTTCATTTTACTTGGATCCACAATCTACACCCATGGTAGCAGCAGTCAAGAAATCAAAAGACATGTTGCATTAGAAAAATTTACTGTCAAGAACTTCTTTACTGTGATAAAGAGCAAGTATGTTAGGTTAAAGAGTAACCTGATTATGACGTGCCTGACCCAGACCATGGTGTTTCCAATTGCTTCATATGCATGTGAAAGTTGGACAACGAACAAGGAAGACCAAAGAAGAACTGATGTCTTTGTGTGGTCATATTGGTGAAGAGAATTGACTGCCAAAAGGGGGGGAAAAAAATCTATCTTGTAGGAAGTGCAACCAGGATGCTCCTAAGAGTCAAGGATGGTGACATTGTCCCAAGGCATCAGTCCTTGGAGAAAAGATGTCATGCTTGGAAAAGTAGATATTCGGCTAAACAAAGACCATCAATGAGACTAACTGACACAATGTAACAGTGGCTTTCAGCACAACAGAGATTGTAAGGATGATGAAGGATTACTGGAAATTTACATATGTTGCTTGTAGAGTTACTGTGAATCATAGGGAAGCTCAGGAATACAAAGCAAAGTATTATGATGAAATGTGAAAAGAGCTGGAGTAGGAAAATCAAAAGGGCTGAACTCGCTCGGCATTTCTTAAGCCAAAGGAAATTAAAATCAAATTCAAGGCACATATTGCAATACTTAAGGATGCTTTGGGCAGAATATTGAATGATCCAAGAAACATTAAAAGAAGATGTAAGGAGTATACAGAGCTACTGTACCAAAAATAACTGGCTTTCCCAGAAGAATTTCATGAAACAATAAATGATCAAGAGGCAATGGTGATGAAGGAGAATGTGCAGGCTGCTCTAAAAGACTTGACAAAAAATAAGGCCCCAGGAATTGATGGAATACCAATTGACATGTATCAAGAGACACGCACTGCCCTGAACATAGTTACCAGCTTGTGCCAAGAATCTGGAGGAAAACTAACTGGCCAACTGACTGGAAATGATCCATATTTATTCCCACTCCAAAAAAAGATGACTCAACAGACTATGGAAATTATCAAACAATATCACTAATATTATGTTGTTGTTGTTGTTGTTATGTGCCATTGAGTCACTTGCGACTCATGAAAGCAAAATATTGCTGAAGATTATCCCCAAAAGACTGAACCCATACATTAATAGACAACTACTGGAAATATAAGCTGGATTTAGAGGAGGTCATGGCACTAGAAACATTATCGTCAAAGTCAAATGGATCTTGGCAGAAAAAAAAAAGAGTAAGAGAAGAATGTCTATCTATGTTTCATTGACTATGCAAAGACATTTGACTCTGTGTATCACAAAAAGTTGTAGCTAACCTTGAGGGAAATAGGAACCACAGAAAACTTGATTGTGCTCATGTGAAACTGGGAAGCGGTATTCAGATCAGAGAAAGGAAACACTGCATGGTTCAAAATCAGTAAAGAAGTGTGTCAAGGATGTGTCCTGTCTCCATATCTTTTCAATCTAAATGCAGAACAGATAATTGTGAAGGCTGGGCTTTATGAGAAGGAATGTGCCATCAGGATTAGAGGAAGATGCATCAACAACCTACATTATGAAGATGACACAACCTTGCTTGCTAAAACTGAGGAGGACCTGAAATGCTTGCTGCAGAAGATCAAGGAATGTATGTAGTCTTCAATATACATTAAAGCTCAACATTAAGAAAAAAATATTCTCACCAATGGGTCAATTGGCAGCACCATGATAGATAGAGAAGGTTGTTCACAATTACAGCTTGCTCGGTTGGTTCCACAAGTCAATACTCTTGGCACCAGTAGTCAGGAAATAAAAAAATGTGTTGCATTGGGAAAATCTTCTGTCAAGGACCTCTCCAGAGTACTGAGAAGCAACAAAATCAGTCTAGAAACTAAAGTGTGCTTGATCCAGTCTATGGTCTTGGTAATTACTTGCTCTGCATCAGACAGCTGAATAAGGACTAGGGATGACAGAAGGAGAATTTATGCCTGTGAGCTGTGTGCTGGAGAAGAGTATGGAATATACCACGGACTGCTAGGAGAACAATCAGGTTTGACCTAGAGAAGGTGAAACCAGGTTGCTCTTTGGAGGCAAGGATTCTGAAGCTTTGTCTGACATAGTTTGGGCATGTTGTAAGGAGGAACCAGTCCTTGGAGAGAGACATAATGCTTGGGAGGGTAGAAGGACAGTACAACAGAGGAGGACCCTCAATGAGATGGACTGATTCAGTAACTAGCGTAATGGGGACAGGTGTGTCAAGATTGGCTCAGGATAGAGCAGGGTTCAGAGCTGTTGTACATAGGGTCACTATGAGTTGAAAATGACTGAATAACACATAACAACAACAACATGTAGTTAGGTGCATCTGAAAACCCGCTGGAGAGTCACTTATAGGTCAGTTATGACTATATGGTACACAGCAATAACAACATAGAGTTAAATAGGGCTCTGATGGCCTAGTAGCAAGAAGCTGTGCTGCAATCCCAAAGGCATGCTCTTCTAGTTCACCAGCTGCTCCACAGGAGAAATATGGGCAATCTCCTTACATGCAATTACCTGTCTCTAAAGAGCTAAACAGAAAATTCCAAAAGGCAGCACGGAATGACAAAGCAAAATAATACAATGAAATGTGCGAGGAGCTAGAGTGGGAAAGTCAAAAGGGCCGAACTCGCTGAGCATTTCTTAAGCTCAAGGAACTGAAGAACAAATTCAAACCTCGAGTTACTACAATCAAGGATGCTTTGGGCAAAATGTTAAATGATCCAGGATATATCAAAAGAAGATGGAAGGAAAATACTGAGTCATTGTACAGAAAGGAATTGGCAGATACAGAAGAATTTAATGAAATAACATTTGAGCAAGAG
>NW_006399893.1:7870217-7871414 GCF_000299155.1 Elephantulus edwardii
GCAATGCGATTGGCACAGGATAGAGCAGGGTTTAGGGCTGTTGTACATAGGGTCACTATGAGTCGCAAACAACTCGACGGCACATAACAACAACAACAAGGGTCAGGGATGGGTCAGTTCCAACTCAATGGTAAACATCATCAACAACGTAGCTAGGTTAGAGACTAAGTTGCATCTTAATTTACTAGGCCCTGGTCTTTGCAATTATATGTTACGCATCAGTGAGCTGGACAATGACTATGCATTATATGAGAAGAATGGGTGCCTCTGAGTTGTGGTGCCAGGAGAACAGTGAATATACCATGTACTGCTAAGAGGAAAATCAGTTTTGTCCGAGAGAGGTTGAAACCAGATTGCTCCTTGAAGGATTTTTTTTAATGGTTTCCTTATATAAGTTGTGTATACATTGTGTTTCACACTATTCTTTATTCACATTGTGTTTCATACAACCATTCCTTTGCATTGTATTTTATAAAATTAATCCCTGTTGGACCATGCCCATCATTGTCCTTCTTTATGAGATACATGAGACGGTGGAGAGCATTATGCTGTGTGAACTAACTCAGTCTTTCGGGAGGCAAGGATTTTAAAGTCTGAGCAACTTTGGACATGTTGCAAGGAGGCATCAGTCCTTGGAGAGGAACATCGTACTTGGAAAGGTGGAGGGACAGTGCAAGACAGGAAAACCCTGAATGAGATGGATTGACTCAGTGACTGGGGTAATGGAGGTGGGTATGTCAGAGATAATGAGATTGGCTCAAGATAGATCAGGGTTCAGAGCTGTTGTACACAATAGCTGTTGTACAAAGCCCTGTTGTACAGGGTCGCTATGATGCAGAGTCAACTCTATGGCACATAACAACAACATAGAATTAGGACTCCAATGTATCTCTATGGTCGGACTTTAAGGAGGAATTGTAAAAGCATTGTGGCGCTTTCTCAAAAAGTTGCAAATAAAGATACCATTTGACCCAGCAATTCCACTACTGGGAATATACCCTAAAGAGACCATAAATGACATCCAAGTAGGTATATGCATACCCATGTTTCTCGCGGCTTTGTTTACAATAGCAAGGAGTTGGAAACAACCTAAATGCCCATCAACAAACAAATGGGTAGAGAAGCTGTGGTATATTCGCACAATGGAATACTATGCTGCATTGAAAAACAAGGAACTCATGCAATATTATTCAAAAT
>NW_006399893.1:7872083-7873013 GCF_000299155.1 Elephantulus edwardii
TAGATGTTCATTGAAATGAAAAATAAACAACCTAAATTTAAAAAAACCTGAAGAAAAAAATGCTGAGCGAGTTTGGCTCTTTTAATTTTCTGACTCCAACTCCCTGCACATTTCTTTGTAATATTTTGCTTTGTCATCCCATGCTGCCTTGTGAAATCTTCTATTCAACTCTTTAGTATCTTGAATTCTTCCTTGTGCTTTGGCTTCTCTGCACTCCAATGCAATTTTCAGAGTCTCTTCTGACATCCATTTTGGCCTTCTCTTCCTCTTCTGTCTTTGCAATGACCGTTCGCACTCTTCCTGGGTGATACGCTTGATATTCTCCCACAACTCGTCTGGCCTTTGCACATTAGTGTTCAAGGCCTCAAACCTGTTCCTGAGATGGTTCTGAAATTCATCTGGGATAGACTCAAAGTCATATTTCAGGTGCTTTGGATTTGGTTTGATTTTCCTCAGCTTCAGCTTGAACTTGCATATGAGTATGTTTCCCAAGTAATGGAGTATTTTTCAAAATCATTGCTCTTGCATACTACATAGTATTCCACTGTGCTTATGTACCACAATTTCTCAATCTTTTTGGTTGTGGTTGGATATTTGGGCTGTTTCCATGTTCTTGTGATGGTGAATAGTGCTGCTATGAACATTGGTGTACAAATCTCCATTCGTGTCTCAGTTGTAATTTCCTTGTGGTATATTCCTAGTTTTTTTTCTGGCGTTCCGGCAGAAAGGAGTTGGGCATCTCACACGAAAGCTACCAGAACCCGCAGACCTCCCATCTTTCCAGACCTCCCATCTTCCCAGGTAATCGGAGACACCAGGAACACGAAACTCTGAAACAGGAAACTCTGAAGATTGCACTGGAGCGTAGAGAAGCCAAAGCACAAGGAAGAATTCAAGATACTAAAGAGCTGAACAGAAGATTCCAAAAGG
>NW_006399893.1:7874852-7877891 GCF_000299155.1 Elephantulus edwardii
GTGGTTGGCGCAGGATAGAGCAGGGTTTAGGGCTGTTGTGCATAGGATCGCTATGAGTCGGAAACGACTCGAAGGCACATAACAACAACAACACTAGACTCAAGCTTGACTATTTCCTGGCACCAGAGCCTGGTTGCTTAGCTCATTTCACAGTGGCTCCCCTTTGGAGGATTTACTTTGGCCTGACCTAAGCTAATTTTATCATGTATATTTCTTGAGTTCATTTGGGTAAAGATGGGGTAATCTAAGTTTGAGTTGAAGTAGGTAGGAATTGTCTAACACTACCTCCACAAGTTAACTACCAGGTTAATAAGAAAGAAAAACATCAAAATTCTATCACACATGTGATTTATTAGGAAGCAAATCACTCAAAGGCCATCTTACCTCTGTAATCTCCACAAAGTCCCTGTCCTGTGTTTCTGCAATGTAACAGCTGCATTTGCATGGCAGTCTCCAGACGTAGATGTGTGGTGACTGATGCAGCAGCAGGACTCTGCAGGTCACATTGCAGTGAGTATCAGGCACCCACAACTGGGAACCACACAGAATAGGGATTGTATCTTAGAGACATTTCTAAAGATTCAGGCCATGGTCTCTCTGCGTCTTTATACTCCACTCATACAAAGATAATGTGGCATCCACGTCCTAAACAACATGCCTCTGGACATTCTATGAACTTTGATAAGCGACAATAGTTGTAGAGGGGCTTAAGGTCTTCTGTTCATAGGGTCGCTAAGAGTCATGCTCAACTTGATGGCAATCAACAACATACAAAGCTAATGTATCTGAAGTTGTTTAATCTGTCCAAATATCTTGAAGACCTTTATTTCACCACTGAAAACCCATTTCTAAAATGAAATACACTGTTTAATAGGCCATTAATTTCACCATGAAGAAACATGCCTGGGATTCTCTAAGCTAATTAGCAAAGCATTTGAAGATGATGGAGATGCAGACAGAAGAAACCTGTTCTACTCTCTGGAGAAGGCTTCTAGATTAGAATGTTCTCAGAGCTTTCCCTGCATATCAGCACGCCAGCTGTGCATGGGCTGTTGCTTAAACTAAATCAATCTCAATCTCTCAATCTCTCTCTCTCTCTCTCTCTCTCTCTCTCTCTCTCTCTCTCTCTCCCTCCCTCCCTCCACACACACACACACACATAGACAACATAATGGAGCTATGAAATCACATGTTCAAAGTTCTTAACATGAGTCCCCACATATTAGTGAATGCAGACTAAAGGTCTGGGTGAAGCAAACAGTTAAGTGCTAGCAACAAAAAGGTTGACAGTGGAAACTCACCCAAGAAAAGTCTGTGAAGAAAGCCTTGTCAAACTACTTTCAACATTTTCTACTGAGAACCCTAAGGAGCACAGTTCTACTTGGCCTCATGTGGGGTCACCATCAGTTAAAATTAACTGTCAACAGATTTTTATTTTTGTTGTTATTATAGCCTTCCTCAGATCCTTGAAGAAATGGAGAAGAGTTTTTGTGTATAAGAATGATCTAAGAAAAAAGGATTATGGTAGCTGTTGAGCCACTAACCCACGCCATGCTTTCCTGTACCTGGGAAGCATAAATTAGCACAGCCACCTGGCAAGAGGGGCTGATCACTTTTTCATAAATGAAGAAGTTGATATTCAAATGGCACAAAGCTGAGTGAATGACTACCCAGCCAAGAGATGCCAGAGCCAGTGCTATAACCCAGGTAGGATGACTGGAAGGCTGCAGTCCAGTAACCTCTCCAGAACTGAATTTTAGACTCCTACTTCTGGTGAGAGATGAGCATGCAGAAGAATACTGAAGATGAAAACCACCGGAGTAGGAGGTAGGTGGAAAGTGCAGTGCACAAAATCACTGCTGGAGGCATCCAGCCAATCTCCAGTGGATAAGAGTACAAGTCTTATGAACACAAGGCTGACTGAGTATTAAATACCAGGTGTGGCTCAGTGATAGAATTTTGCCTTCTATGTGGGAGATTTTAGTTCAATTCTCAACCAAGGCAGCTCATACACAGTCAACACTTGTTTGCCAGTGAAAGCTTACATGTTGCTGTGATGTTAAACCATATGATGCCAGTAGAGTTTCCAAACCAGAAAGGGCTAGAAAGTAGGATGAATTACTTCCAAAATGAGCCCATGAAAGTCCCATGGACAACAGTGGTCCCATGCCAATGTAGATTAAGTCACTACGGACCAGAAGCCAACTCTGTGACAGCCATCAATAACAGGGACTCAGCAGTTGTTGAGTAGTTGTTGTTATGTGCCGTCGAGTCACTTGTGACTCATAGCAAACCTTTGTACAACAGCTATGTACCTTCCCCTATCCTGAGCTAGTCTCATTGTCTCCAAAACACCTATTCTCATTACACCAGTTACTTTGTCAATCCATCCAATCAAGGTCTTCCTCTCCTCTGCTGTTCCTCCACCCTTCCAAGGAGGATGTCCTTCTCCAAGGACCAGCCCTTTCTGATAAAAGACCCAAAGTATGTGAGACTGAGCATCAAAATCCTTGCCTCCAAAGAGCAACTTAGTTTCAACATCTCCAGGATAAACTTGTTTGTTCTCTTGGCAGTCCATGGTATGTTCAAGACTGTTCTCCAGCATCACAGCTCAAAGACATCGCTTCATCTTCTGTTATGCTTAGTCATTGTCTAGTTTTCTGATGCATAGCAAGTAATTGTGAAGACTGTAGCCTGGATCAGATGAACCTTAGTCTCCAGACTGACATCATTGCTCATAAGCACTCTGGAGAGGTCCTTGATGGTAGATTTGCCAAATGCAGCTTGTCTTTTGATTTCCTGACTGCTGGTGACAAGAGCGTTGATTGTGGACCTGAGCAAGCTGTAACAGTTAACAATCTCAACCTCTTTTCCACCTATTATGATGTTGCCAATTGGCAGAGTGGTGAGATTCATTGTTTTCATTTTATTTATTTTGTTTCCTTTTGTTAATGTAATTTAGTTTGTTTCTTTTTCATTTCAATGAACATCTACAGAGATTTTGGAATTCCATTCATTCATTGTTGCACACTTCTCCCG
>NW_006399893.1:7880122-7908232 GCF_000299155.1 Elephantulus edwardii
GGAAAGGGTGTTGGATTTTGTCAAAGGCCTTTTCTGCATCAATTGATAGGATCATGTGGTTCTTGTTCTTTGCTTTGTTAATATGTTGAATTACATTAATTGTTTTTCTTATATTGAACCATGCTTGCATGCCTTTTATGAATCCCACTTGGTCATGATGGATTATTTCTTTGATGTACCGTTGTATTCTATTGGCCAATATTTTATTCAAGATTTTTGCATCTATGTTTTATTGATGTTGAGCTTCAATCCACATTGAAGGCTGCAATCTTTGATCTTCTGCAGCAAATGCTTAAGGTCCTCCTCAGTTTCAGCAAGCAAGGTTGTGTCATCTGCATTACACAGGTTGTTGATGGACGTCCCCTTCAATCCTTATGTCACATTCCTCCTCATAAAGTCTAATCTCCAGAATGATCTGTTCTGCATATAGATTGAAAAGGTATGGAGACAGGATGAATCCCTGATGCACTCCTTTTCTGATTTTAAACCACGCAGTGTTTTCCTTGTTCATCTTTGCTGAGTAGTAGTTTCTACCAAAAGCAGAATGATTTACAATCACAGAAGTCTGAGAGGGTCACTATAAATCCAAAACAATTCGACAATAATGGTGTCATCATGATAAAGAGGCTATTAGGACCTCCTGTTACACCCACACATTTCAGACAGTGTTTAAGACTCCTTCATTCTGTGGCGACTGAAAAGGGAAATGTCATGGATTTAATTTCCTCCTTTTCCTCTGAAAAATATAAGTATGTGGCTCCTTGCTACCTGTGTATGGCAGTCTACATGCGCAAGTAATCACAAGGTTTTTTTGGGGTCGTGTGTTTTTTGGGGATTGTGTTTGAGATACAGTACTACCCTTTTTCCCAAGAGCAAGGCCCTGGCGATTGGGCCTACGGTTGAAGGCAGGCAGTGTTCTTTTGTGAAACATTTTTCTAGGTGGTATAGCACTGGTCTGTGCATTGCTGTATAGAGGTAACTCATGGTTGCTGTGCTGCTAAACGCTGTGACCCTAATGTGCCAAATGTGATAATGGTTACCCATGGTGGACAGTGTTTGGTGGAGCTTCCTGACTAAAACAAGCTTGGAAGCAGGAGTGGCATCCACTTCCCAAATGGCTTGCCTCTGGAAACTCTATAAACAGTGCTCAGGCCTTTCATTCATAGGGTCGCTATGAGTCGTCTACAACTCGACGGCACCTCTCTCTCTCTCTCTCTCTCTCTCTCTCTCTCTCTCTCTCTCTCTCTCTCTTTCTCTCTCATCTCTAACTGCTAGAGGGAATTCCTTATTTCTTTCACCACACACAGACCCAGCATTCGCTGGATACCTCCACATGTTCCAATCTTCCCTGATGTCACAGAGCTTCATTATGCACAGGCCTGTGTCCAAAAAAGATGAATTTCACCCTGGATTTTCTTTCATGATGAATTTCATCCTAGGAGGTATTCTTGGTACCGATGTTCCTCCTCTCTGAGCTCACTTTTCTCTGTTCTTATCTCTAGTGCCAGCAGTCAGGAAAAAAAACAATGAGTTGCTTTGGGAAAATCTGCTGTCAAGGACCTCCTCAGAGTGCTGAAAAGCAACGTCAATCTAGAAACTAGTAGAGGCCACAGTCTTTGCAAATACTTGCTATGCATCAGAGAGCTGGACAATGACTAAGGATGACAGAAAAAGAATCAATGCCTTTGTATGGTGGTGCTGGAGAAGAGTCTTGAACATTCCATGAACTACCAAGAAAACATATAGGTCTGTCTTGGAGAGGGTGAAACCAAGTTTCTCCTTGGAGGCTAGGATTTTGAAGCTCTATCTCACAAACTTTGGGGCCTTGGCCAGGAAAGACCAGTCCTTGGAGAAGGACATCATGCTTCAACGGGTGAAGAGAGAGCACAGGAGAGGAAGACCCGGGTGAGATGGGTTGATACAGTAACTGTGGCAATGGCGTTTGGTGTGTCGGAATTAGTGAGGCTGGCTCAGGAAAGGGCTCAGTTCAGAGCTGCTGTATGTAGGGTCGCTATGGGTCCTAGGAGACTTGATGACACATAACAATAATAAAAACATCTCAAGTAAGATAAAATGTATCATAGTCCACATCCTAAGGGAACTGCCCTAATATCCATTTTGGGATGTAATAGGAATAGGATGTGCTGCATTCTACCATTAATCCTCCTACAAGCATTTGGTTTATCAAATCATGGTGGATCTTTACATTGTTTCCACATTATATCATTATTTACATGTATTTTGAGTGAACACAATTCAATTCATTACAGTAATGACCGCCCAAGATCTGATAAACCACATATTTGTAAAAGGATTAAGGGTAGAACGAGCTATCCCTTAATCCCATCAAAAAGATAATTAGAGATTATTTCTAATCGGGAATCAGTGGTAAGGGAAGTTGACTAAATTGTGGTTTATGACACTTTTTATCTCATAAAACATCAAAGCAAGTTACAAAAGGGAAATTCAGACCGCTGAGAAAGAATTGCCAGTAGGGTGCACCCTCTTGGATTCAGGTCTCTGTGGGAGGAAGCTCCTTGACACTGGAGAAGGCCAAGAGTCCTGGAGACATCTAAGGAACACTGGACCTACAGATGTCTTTCCTCTCCAACAGAAAGAAGGGTGTGGGGGGTGAGGAGAGAGAGTGCTCTTCCCCTAGAGCTGGGCAAGTTCTGAATTTGAACATCCAGCCTCCAGAGAAAGTAGTGTTGCTAACCCAAAGGTATGCACCTTCGGTGGTTTGAATCCACTGAAGTAGAAAGATAGGCAAGCTTCTCCCTTGTGATTTATTAGCTGGAGGGCCAGCTATGAGTCTGACTCCAGGACAATGAGTGAGTGAGCCTCTTAAATGGTAAAGATGACATGTCTGTTTGTTAAAGTAATCCATTTGTGGTGTTTTTGTTATGTTAACACCAGATAAATAAAGCAGAAGCATTCCCAATATGGGCTAAGATTACTATCTAATCTAACAAATTAATTGAAACTGTTCGCAATTGGATTTTTAAAAAACTTAAAACTATCAGAACTCCTATAAAATTAATTGTATCAACATCATCTTAGTCTTTTTATAATATTCAGTTTGTAACTTATTTCTTGTTGTTGTGTACCATAGAGTCAGAACTGACCCATAGCTGACCCTCCAGAGGGTTTTCAGAGGCAGTTAATCGAATGGGAGGAGATTGCACATGCTTCTCCCATGGTGCAGCTGGTGGATTTGAGTAGCTTGCCTTTGATATTGTAGTGCAGCTTCTTGCTGCTAGGCCACCAGAGATCCCATAACTTATTTCTTAGTAGTTATAATACTATCTACTTCTTGTTGTTGTTGTTTACCGTAGAGTTGATACCAACCCATAGCTGACCCTCTGGTGGGTTTTCAGAGCAGTTAATCACACAGGAAGAGATTGTCCATCCTTCTCCCACAGAGCAGGTGCTGGCCTCACATCGTGTGCCTTTGCGATTGCAGTGCCACTAGGCCATCTAGTATTTTTTTTTAATTTTTTTTTATTATTTTTGTGTGCATGTACCGTCAAATCAGATCTGACTGGTACAGGAGGAGATTGCCCCTCCTTCCCCGGCAGAGCCATCTAGTATTTGTTCAATATTAAATTGAAAAATAAAAAAAATCAACATTTAATTCAAGAGGTATTTAATACTACTTGAAACTCAAATAGTGACATATTTCTTTTGAGTTAAAAATTGAAACTAGGCAATTTCTGCCATTGGAAACATATTTCATTTGATTTAAAGAAAACACATTGGTGGAGAATTCTTTAAAAATGTAGAATCCTGAGTTCACTCAAGGCCCATTAAACCAGCACATCTCATAATGAGACTTTGGAATTTGCATTCTAATACCTTGTCTGATGTTTGAGAATTCTTACAGTTTTGCTCCAAGTGTGAAGGAGAATATTAAACTAGGCAGAGGAAGTGGCAAGGGTTAAGTACTCACCACTCTCAAGTTCCATAGTATGTGATTAAAAGCCCTCCCTTCCCATTTAATATTTACATAAATGTGTTCTCTTTTGGTCAAGAAGATCCAGCCCTGAGGTGGGTCAGTAGCTAAAGAAACCTAGTGGAATAAGCAAGCTTAACTTCATAAAGAAAGGTGGAAACAAAATAAGAGAAAAAGGAGAGGATTGTCCAGTAACAAAGATGCATGTTAACAGAGAGTGGTTTTTCTCTTCTAGGTTTCTTTTAAGACATCATGGAAAGAATAAGAGAAGAGACAAATTTCTTCTTTGAAATTATGCAGCTAAAGTGAATGACTCAGCATTTCTGTGACGTAAAAGGAAAAGCATGTGATTGTGATTGGGTTTGAGGGCAGGTTTGCTGTTCCATCTGTAAAGTGTCCATTAGCCTTGACTCCCCCGTTTGCTGAACCCTATATATAGTAGAGATGGTCTGGGAGGGTCCATTGAGAGATAAATCTCACCATGGGCAATCCTGTAGATATGAGATGGAACAAACACGCTCTTTAAACAGTAGTTAGTTTCCAGCAGCACAGTCCATTTCTCATCATCTAGCCATGGAAAGTTTGTTATCACAAAATCTTTTTAATATGCTTTCCCTTCTACCTGGACCAGTCTTTCTAGCTGAACTTGCTGGTTGCATCATTCTGGTTTTTTCTGGAACACTTTTTTAAAATTTTTATCTCTATACACTACCTTCTCATCATTGATATCTCATCTTAAATGTTCTTTCTTCAGAAAGACTTTCTCAGACCTTCTTATCTATTCTTTCTTCCCTCATCACCCACCCACTCTGTTACATTATCCTTTTTTAACTGTATCATTGTACTTACCATTACCTGAAATAATCTAATTTCTCTTTTTTCCTACTAAATTATTGTACATGTTTATAAAAAGTGAGTTCTTTGAGAGAAAGTACCTTGTTTTCTAATAAGCACAGTGATGGTGTCTAAAACATAGAGAAAAAGAAGAAAGAAAGGAAGAAGGAAGGAAGGTGGGAGGGAGGGAAGGACCATCAAGTTAACCAAAAACTATTGCTACCCTGTGAATAACAGATCTGAGGCTGGCCCTGTCCTGCATCGTCCTCATAATCTCTGCCCATTGTGATTGTCCTTCTCATTAAGCGCCTTCCTCTCTTGCTGACCTTCTACCCTTCCCACCATGCTATCTCTTTCCAAGGACTGGTTCATCCTGAAAATATACCCAAAGTAAGGAAAGCAAAGTTTCACCAACCTTGTCCCTAAGGAGCAACCTGGTTGTACTTCTTCCAAAACACATTTGTTTGTTCTTTTGGCAATCTGTGGAACATCTTGCCAATATCACAATTCAAAAGTATTGATCTTCTTAGGTCTTCTTTATCTTTTTACAGCTTTCAGAGTATAGGAAACAATTGAAAATATCAAGACTTTAGAGATCAGATACACTTTACTCTTTAAACTGACTTCCTTGCTCTTTTGAAGCATAGATCCTCTTTGACAACAGATTTTTCTCAATTCAACATGTCTTCTGATTTTATGACTACTGCTAACAAGGATGTTGATTATGGATCCAAGTAAATGGAATCGTTGGCAATGTCAATATTCTCTTCATTCTACAGTGATGTTAGGGATTTCTCCAAAGTCCTAAAAAGTGATGATATCAGTCTAAAGACTAAGTTTTAATTCATTCAGGCACAGTCTTTTCAATCACCTGATATGTATGTGTCTGAGAGCTGGGCAATGAATAAGAATATCAGAAGAAGAATCTATGCTTTTGAGTTATGATGTTGAAGAAGAGTGCTGAATATCTTTTGATTGCCAAAAGAAGAGATATGTGTTGGAGAAAGTACAACCACAATGTTCCTTGGAGGCAAAATTGATGAAGCCTTGCCTCAAGATTTTGGACTAGTTGTTAGAGAGACTATTCCTTGGGAAAGGATATCATGCTTGGAAAAGTGAAGGGTTAGCAAAGGAGAGAAATACCCTTAATGAAATGAATTGATGGAGTGAGTGCCTGAGCCTTATTGAGATGGATGTATTCAGTGTCTGTGTCAATAAATTTAAATTTGTTGAAGATGGTAGAGATGGCATTCAGTGTCTGTGTCAATAAATTTAAGTTTGTTGAAGATGGTAGAGATGGCACAGGATAGAACAGAGTTCAGATCTATTATTCATGGAGTGACTATGAATTGTACTTGACTCAATGACACCAAACAGTAACATCATGATGTTGTCTATTAGCGAGGATTTTCATTTTCTTGATGTTGAGATGTAATCCATATTGCTGTAGTCTTTTATCTTCTGCAATAAGTTTTTCAAATTCCTTCACTTTCTGCAAGCAGGGTTGCGTTTGCCTTCATAAATACATTCATATTTTTAAAGCTAGCTATCTTATAGCTAAATAAAACCATAGGATATAATGCTGGGAAAAATGTCTCGCAGACAGTTTTCTCCTCATGAAAAATAATATTCGGTAAGAGAGGTGTTAAGATAGAGAGATTTGGAAGATAGGAGATGGGTTAGAGGGAAGGAAACCCTATACTGTTGCTTTACCCTGCCATCCAAGAACTGAAAACATGAAAAATAATATTGTTCTAAACAGGCCAACAGGAAGCCAACTTGCCTTGGATCAGGAGTGCAAGCTGGAGGAATCTCAGATGGAGCGGTACTGACATATGTATTTAGAGAGAGAACTCGGCCAACAGAGGGATGAGTCAGGCTTGAAGTCAAAATAAGTGTTTACCCTTGGTGTTTGTCAAACACCTTGGTAAGTGATTTCCTCACTTTATTCCCTGTAATCCTCCCAGTATCCCTTTCCTTTGCTGATACTGTTCTTATCATCAGAACTAGATTATCATGACCCATGGGAACAGGAACCATGTCTTTTATTTATCATCATATTTTAGGACTGCTGCACAGCTTCTTAGCACTAGGCCCCCAGAACTCCCTATTTATCATAATTCTTTTTTTCCTTAATACCTTCTCCAAATATTACATTGCAGAACACAATACTGAGAAGAACAATTGACATTAATTGATTCTCTGGCGACTGATTTCTCATATGGGGTGTTTTCCCTCTTGAAAGTATTTTTCTCCTGTAGCTTCTCTATCTATAATTACATATCCTACTGTATCCTCTTTGCTTTTCCTTTTGCTATCTTCAGTCTGGAATACATAACAGTTTTATCATTTCACCACATTTTTCCACTCTTAGGAATTGAATTGGAGCCCTGGTGATGCAGTAGATTATGCACTGGTCTCCCAATGGGAATATTAGTCATTCAGATAAACTATGAACTACTACTCCTTGAAAGATGAGAGTCTGCTTCCATAAAGATTTACTACCTTGGAACTCCTGAGTGGCTCTACTCAGTTGCCATCCTAACTACTGACCTGTAGATGCAATCCCACTCGGACATAGGGTTTTCTTAGTTTTGTTAATGAAGACATATTCATGTAAAGTGAGTCTTAAACCTAATAGTTTTTGAGACTGAACTAAAAAAGGAGAGAATGACAACTGGGGGATAGTGAAGCTAAGGAGGTTAACCCAGGACCCCCAGGATTAGAAAGCTGCAGCAAGAATCCTCCCCATGACCCATGGAGAGAACCTTCACTATAATCAGAACCTTGATGTCAGGCTTCAGCCCTTTTAAACTATAAGAAAATAAAGTTTTGGTCTTTAAAGTCACTTAATTGCGGTATTACTATAAAAGTAGAAATAATTAAAAAAATTTAAAAAGACACCCAATGGCCTGATTTTGAGTTGTTTTGTTTTTTTCGGTCTGTTACATGTCCTTGACCATGCTTCCTAAGGTCCTCTTGTTTGTGTGAACCATCAAGTCAGAACTGACTTGTGGTTGACCCTTCAGCAGGTTTTCAGAGACTGTGAATCACAGGGGAGGAGACTGCCAATCCTTCTCCCACAGAGCAGCTGATGGACTAGTATTGTGTGTCTTTAGGATTGCAAGTCAACTTCTTATCAGTAGGCCACCAGAGCTCCAGAGCCCCTTAGGTATACATAAAAGACTGGGCCCCTATATTGCTTTTCAAAGTGGCTGCTCCAAATTATTCTTTATCTGTTACAGAAATGTTCCAGTTCTCCCATATATCCACCAGTACTGCTACTGACTCATTAATTTTTTACCAAACTGTTGGATAAAAATTGATGAATTTATTTTATTCTTCATCTTTCTGTTTTTTCAGTGAAAAGAAAAAATGGATTAGATAATAATAGTATAACAACTATAGATTTCTCATAACTGGAACATGGAATATACATAGTATGAATGTAGAAAAATTAGAAGTTGGCAAAAATGAAATGGAATATATGAACATTGACATTGTAGGTATTAGTGAGATGAGATGAACTGTTACTGGCCACTTTGAATCAGACAATCACATAACAAAGTCTCCAGGAGTAAAAAACAGAGAAAGAATGGTGTTGCATTCATAGTAAAAAAGAGAATTTCAAGTTCTATTCTGAAGCACAGTGTTGTGAATGATAGGATATTATCTACACACATATAAGAAGGCCCTATTGATACAACTATTAGTCACACACACCAATGGCTAAAGTCAAAGAGAAGGAAACTGAAGAATTTTAGCAAATTTTTCAGTCCAAAATTGACCAAACATGCGATCAAGATGTGTTAATGATAACTGATGACTGGAATGCAAAAGTTGGAAATAATAAAGAAGGAATAGTAGTTGAAAAGTATGGATTTGTGACAGAAGTTAGTTCAGAAATAGAAAGAAATGACAAATAGCAACTTTGCACATGGATGATTGATCGCATAGGAATCGTATTGGCTGCATCTGTGGAAGCAGTCATTGGAGAAGCTCAATATTGGCAGTCAAGTTCAGGTCAGGTACTCACTGTGGCAAAGACCATTTTTTCATGTGAAGGTTCAAATTGAGGCTGGAGGAAATGAAAACAAGTCTATGAGAACCAAAATACAACTTTGAGTCTATCATATCAGAATTTAAGAATCATCTTAAGAATAGGTTTGAGGTTTAGAACAACAATGATTGATGACCAGAAGAGTTGTGGGATGATATCAAATATCATCCATTAAAATAGCAAAGGCCATTACAAAGACAGAGGAGAAAAAGAAAAAACCCAAAATGGTTATTAGAAAAGACTATGAAGATTGCATTAGAGCATCAAGAAGCCAAAACAAAGGGAACAGATGCTGACATAAAAGAGATGACCAGAAGATTTCAAACAACAGCTTAAGATGACAATGCAAAGTATTACAACAGAATATGTAGAGAGCTGGAATTGGAGAATAAAAAAGAAAGATTTGACTTAATATTTTCTAAGCTGAAAGAACTAAAAAACAAAGTCCAGCCTTGAGCAATACTATGCTAAGGAAAAAATCTTGACTGATCCAGGAAGCATTGAACGAAGATGAAGGGAATACACAGAAATCATTGTATTAAAAAGAACTGGATAATACTGAAATGTTTCAGGAAATACCACATAGTTAAGGGCCAATGGTAATGAAGGAAGAAATTCAAGCTGCACTAAAGGCATTGGGAAAAAAATAAAAAGGGCCTCAGGAATTGATGGAATACTAATTTACGTATTTCAAATAACAAACAGATACAGTCCTGAATGTGTTCACCCATATATGCCCAGAAATTTGGAAGACAGCTACCTGGCCAACATTCCCATTCCCCAAAAAGATTATCCAACAGAATGCAGAAACTATCTAACTATATCATTAATATTACATGCAAGCAAAGTATTGCTGAAGATCATCCAAAAAAAAATTTCTAGAACAGTACATTGACCTAGAAATGCCAGAAGGTCAAGCTGGGTTTAGAAGAGACATTGGCACCAGGATCATGAGATTGTTCATGTCAGATGGATCCTGACTGAAAGCAGAGAATACAAGAAGAATGTCTATCAATGCTTTATTAACTGTGCAAAAGCATTTGACTGTGTTGTTTTTGTTAGATGCTGTCTAGTGAACAAAAAATCTGAACTCTATCCTGTCCTGTGCCATGCTCACATGTACTGACACATTAGAACCCACTGTGGCAGTTGCTGTGTCAATCCACCTGGTTCAGGGTCTTCTTCTCCTTTGTTGACCCTCTATCTTTGTCAGCATTCTCCAAAGAATAACCCTTTCTAGCAATATTCCCAAAGTATGTGAGCCAGATCTTCATCATATTTGTTGCCTTTAAAGAGCACTCTGGCCACACCCTGTCCAAGACACGTTCGTTTGTTCTTTTGGCCGTCCATAGGATATTCAGCACTCTTCTCTAACACCACAGTTCAAAGGCATCAATTCTTTTTTTCTGTCATCCTATACATTGTCCAGTTCTCAGATGCATAGCAAGTTATCGAAAAGACTGAGTCAGGTACACCCTAGTCCTCAAACTGACATCACTACTCCTCAATCATTTGGAGAGGTTTCTAATTTCAGACGTTCCCAGTGCAATACATCTTCTGATTTTTTTGACTGCTGGTACTAAGGGTATTAATTATGGATCCAAGTAAGATGAAGTTGTTGACAGTTTCCATTTTTTGTCTATCAAGATGCTGCCTATAGGTCCAGAGGTAAGAATCTTTGTTTTCTTGACATTGAGATGCAATCCATATTGAAAGCTATATTCTTTGATCTTCTGCAATAAGGGCTTCAAGTCCTCCTCACTTTCAGCAAGCAAGACTGTGTCATCTTCATAACGCAGGTTATTGATGAGTCTCTCACCAGTGCCGATGCCACATCCTTCTTCAGAGTGTCCAGCTTCTCAGAAAATTTGTTCAAAATTTGACTAAGTATGGAGAATGAATATAACGCTAACACATTTTCTTCTTAATTTTAAACCATTTCATGTTCTCTTGCTCTGTTCACACAACAGCCTCTTGGCCTAGGTATAAGTTTTGCACAATTAAGTACTCTGACTGTGTGGATCATAACAACTGGATTGAGAAGAGCATGAATCTCAGAATAGTTACTTGTGCTCCTGTGAAACCTATATCTAGAACAAGAGGCTATTGTCTAAACAGAGCAAGGGAACTGTGTTGTTGTTGTTGTTGTTATGTGCCGTCGAGTCGTTTGCGACTCATAGCGACCCTATGCACAACAGCCCTAAACCCTGCTCTATCCTGCGCCAACCGCACTGCCTCTGACACACCCATCCTGATTACCCCAGTCACTGAATCGATCCATCTCATAGAGGGTCTTCCCCTCCTGCGCCGTCCCTCCACCCTCCCAAGCATGATGTCCCTCTCCAAGGACCCGTCCCTCCTGGCAACATGTCCAAAGTATGTCAGACGAAGCCCCAGAATCCTTGCCTCCAAGGAGTAGCTTGGTTTAATCCTCTCCAAGATGAATCTGTTTGTTTTCCTGGCAGTCCATGGTACATTCAGTAACCCTTCTCCAGCACCACAGCTCAAAAGCATCCACTCTCCTTCTGTCCTCCCTAGTCATTGTCCAACTCTCTGATGCATAACAAGCGATTGCAAATACCATGACCTGTATCAGGCGCACCTTAGTCTCCAGAGAGACACTGTTGCTCCTGAGTACCTTTGAGAGGTCCCTAACAGCAGACTTTCCCATCGCGATACGCTTTTTGATTTCCTGACTGCTGGTGCCAAGAGTGTTGACTGTGGAGCCGAGCAAACTGAAGCTGTGAACACTCTCAATCTCTTCGTCATCCATCCTGACGCTGCCAATTGGTCCAGTGGCGAGAATCTTTGTCTTCTTGACATTGAGCCTCAGTCCATACTGAAGGCTGCAGTCCTTGACCCTTCGCAGCAAGTGCATGAGGTCCTCCTCAAGCAGGGTTGTGTCATCTGCATAACGCAGATTGTTAATAGATCTTCCACCAATCCTGATGCCACAATTCTCCTCATAGAGCCCAGCCTCTAGGATAATCTGCTCTGCATACATGTTGAAAAGGTATGGAGACAGGATGCATCCCTGGCGTACACCCTTCCCAATTTTGAACCATGCAGTGTTACCCTGCTCTGTTCTGACTACTGCCTCTTGATCCAAGTACAGGTTTCGCATTAGCACAATTAAATGTTCTGGGATTCCCATTCTTCTCAGAGTCAGCCACAGTTTGCTATGATCCACACAGTCAAATGCCTTTGCATAATCAATGAAACACAGATAGACATTCTTCTGGTATTCTCTGCTTTCAGCCAAGATCCATCTAACATCAGCAACAATATCCCTAGTACCACGACCCCTTCTAAACCCAGCCTGGACTTCCGGCAGTTCTCTGCTGATGTGCTGTTCTAATCGTTTTTGGATGATCTTCAGTAGAATCTTGCTTGTATGTGAAATCAGTGACACTGTTCTGTAGTTTCCACACTCAGTTGGGTCACCTTTCTTTGGAATGGGTACAAATATAGATCTCTTCCAATCAGTTGGCCAAGTGGTTGTTCTCCAGATTTCTTGGCACAACTTGGTGAACTATAGAGAACTATAGATTTAAAATTAAGAAAGGCATGTGTCAGTGTTTTATCCTCTCTCCACACCTATTCAATATGTATGCTGAGCACTTTGTTCAAGAAGCTAGACTTTATGAAGAAGAATGTGGCATTAAGATCAGAGGAAGGCTAATCAACAAAAATCAGAACTAAAATCCTTGATATTGGATTCATTCCAACTCATAGTGAACTGTTAGGATAGAGTATAATTGCTCCACAGTATTTCCAAAGCTATAATCTTTACAGAAACAGATTGCTATATCGTTCTGTTATACCTTTTTTCCTATTAACTAAAAGTTATATTTGACATTCAGAAAAAAAACCACCAAAAAACAATAAAACTAAAACAACCCTATTGCAGTGGAATCAGAAGTAATCCATAACTGGCCCTCCAACAGGTTTTGGAGGCTGTAAATAACACAGGAAGAGCTTAACTATATGTCTTTTGTGGATCCAAAGGTGGATTTGAATCACCACAGAGGTGCTGCCTTCAGGTTAGCCGCACAACTCTCTATATACTATGCCATTAGACCATCACTAAATTTCCCACTATTGAGTAGCCAAATATTTAAACACTGCCCTGTCAGGGCTCTTTCAGAGTACAGTCTAAGAAACCTCATGGAGTGGTTCTGTGGTGTCATATTGAATGGCATACAAAGATTAAGCAAGTTTTAAATTTGTATGTAATAAGCTACATCCATAGTTTGTACTTTTTGTATCATACTTAAGAAAATATTTCCCAGTAGTTATAAAAAAAGAATGTTCATATCCCCTTTCCACATCTGTGAGCCTTGTATTCCTTGGAGATTTCAAAAATATATCTTACCATCAATATTTCCTCAGGCCTAGGAGATTCTTTGCACAGGGAACCCAAGTAAAAAAGACATTCTGCACTTTCCTTATCCTTTTGTCTCTTTTAAGATAAAAGATAATGTATGCCACAGTGCAGGGAAACACTTCTTGGATCAAATCCAGGCTGTAACCTAGGTATATCACCTCAACCTAACATCCATATAACTAATTGATTGATCACATCAAGGGGGAAGATTACATCATTACATAACTGATGTAAGGCTTCATTATTTAACTGTCAAATCACTAACAATCATGGACTGGGCAAATTGACAAATACCTACCTGAGGAAGGGCACAGTTCAGAGCATGACAGTAAGAGTAAAATGTCTTTTTCTTGTGAGTAATAACAGTCATTTTTAGAGTAACTACTATAGGTAAGGTACCTCTCAATCATTTATTGGAATAAAGGTCAAGTTGTTGTTGTTGTTGTTATGTGCCGTCGAGTCGCCTGTGACTCATAGCGACCCTATGTACAACAGCCCTAAACTCCCCTCTGTTCTGTGCCAATAGCAGTGTCTCTGACACTCCCGTCCCAATTATGCCAGTCACTGAATCAATCCACCTCATAGAGGGCCTTCCTCTCCTGCGCTGTCCCTCCACCCTCCCAAGCATGATGTCCCTCTCTAAGGACCGGTGTCTCCTCACAACATGTCCAAAGTAAGTTAGACGGAGCCTGAGAATCCTTGCCTCCAAGGAGCCACCCGGTTTGTTAAGCACACAAGTACAGTTATGCTAAGTATTCAACACAAATTACTTCATTCAGTTAAAAAAAATAAGTTTCTTTTATCTTGCAGGTGGGGAGCTCTGGTGACCCAGTAGAAAAGGAATTGCACTACCGGCCCAGAAGTTGGCAATTCAAATGTGCCAGCTGCTATGGGTTCATTCCTATTTGATGGGAATACGTGAGAGATTGCTCTTGCAGACAGAAGCTTTAAGAGGCATTGGGGAATTCTCTAATATCACAGATAATAACTGAAGGACTCTGGTTCCAACCTCTGCAGTAGTTATTTTTCAGGACATTTTCATTTGCATTGCATTGCCTGAGGCATTAATCATGAGCAAGTTTCATTTGAATTGCTTTTATCTCATGGGGTAATAAATAACCACAAATTTACCAGTGTGTAACAACTTTCATTTATTTTCTCATTCTTCAATCTGGCAGAAGCAACATGCTTAATTTCTCTGGTCAGGGTCTCTCACCTCTGAAATACACCTCCAGCCTGTGACCTCATCTGGGGCTCAGGTCCTCATCCAGTCTCATTGAGGTTGTCTAATTCTTTGCAGTTGTAGGATTGAGGCCTTTAGTTAGTTTGCTTGTTTATTTTTAGTGATTGTTAACCATAAGTCATCCTCAACTCCTAGAAGTGACCTGCAAGTCCTAGTTCTCAGAAGTCTCTCATGCTGCAGCAGCTTCTTGTTCAAAGACAGCAGGAGGTGCTCTCTGATCTTTTCTGACAGTCCTGCATAAGATCAGAGCACCACCTGTTGCAGTCTCATCACTTTGACAATACGAAATAACCAATCAATGGGATGGCAATTTCATCATATTTACAGGCTCCACTCACACTGAAGAGGAGGAGATTACACACGCTTTTGTCTGTGCCTTTTAGTGGGGTGAGGACAGACAGGTAAGCAGATTGTTTTATCTCAGAGTAGTGTATGTCAATCTATTTGTGGTCGTGGGATCACAGGGTTAATAGAGACTAAGGGTGTCTGGAGAAGGAAGGGAGGGAAAGGGGAGACTGGTCTGGGATTAAGGGAGGTTCAGAAAAAAAGGGGGAATCTGAGTTTAGTTTTAGAGAATGATAATTGGTCCCAGTGAAAAATGTACATTTAGCCAAATTCTGGCTTCTAGGTAAAAGTTAATGCTTTAATCTGGGCCACAGCAGTATTTCAGAAAGCCTCACAATTAAATCCAGGCAGAATGAATAATTTAATTGGTCAGCCCAGACACCTTGATTTGCTTTGATGCTGTAAGAAGGATAAGATAATTCATCTGGAGCCTATATTTTTAAGGTTGCTGCATCTTGAAATGTTTCTTACAGGCAGATTAGTTGCAAATTCAGAGTCTGTTTGCTAATAAATTCCATAAAGGCATAGAATAATGAAAGGGCTGCTGGAAAGAAATGTAGTCATAATATCAACTAGATAACATGGTTGTTGAATTCACTCATCAGCCAGTTGCCTCAGGCATATTAGTTTCTTTTTAATCTTACACTGTAATGTATAATGCCAGGACTGCGGAGAAAAATAGAGAGGGAAGGAGAGTTATCAGAGCACCCACAGAATACAAAGTGTAAATGGAAAGATGTTCAAAGGTTCCAGCTGGCTGGCAGTGATGGAGCTCAGCTCCATTGTTAGGGCTGTGTTGTGGGTAATGTTCTGTGTATGGATTCCTGCTCTTACCATGTTGCTTTTTCAGTTATAGGGGTCGGCCCAGTCAAGTTCAAACTGAGCTCAGAAACTCAGACTAATAAAAGAAGTTTGGAATTTCTCTCCCAATATTTCCTTTATAAATTTTAACAACTTGTTGTTGAATGACAATTTACAGATTGGTTTTCTCTGCAACAAGTTATATACAGACGTGTCTTGAGGATGATTGCAGTCCGACATTGTAACAGCACTCTTACCACTTTCTTCTCATGTTTCCTGTTCCTGACTTATGTTTGCCTTCTGATCTTGAGCAACTGATTGTTCAAAGGAATGTTTTCCTCCCTGGTTTCATTAATCAACTTATTCTGTTGCTATTGTTATGTACTGTCAAGTAGACTACAACTCACAGGACCTTATGAACAATAGCTCTGAACCCTGCCCTGTCCTGAGCCAACCTCACCATCTCCAACACACCCACTCCCATTGCCACAGTCACTGTGTCAACCCATCTCATCCAGGGTCTTCTTCTCTTACACTGACCCTCTACCCTTTCAAGCATACTGTCTTTCTTCAAGGACTGTGACCTCCTGGCAACATGCTCATAATAAGTGAGAGAGTGTTTCAAAATCCCTACCTTCAAGGACCAAACTGTCTTCATTCCTTGCAGGAAAAATTTGTTTGTTTTCTTGGCAATCCATGATTTGTTCAGTACTCTTCTCCAATACCACAACTCAAATGTATAAATTCCTTTTTTGTCATCCTTATTCATTGTCTAGCTCTCTGATGCATATATACCAAGTAACTGAGAAGCCCATGTCCTGAATCAAGCCTACCTCAGTCTCTAGACTGACCTTGTTGCTCTTTAGCACTTTGGAGAGGTCCCTGAGAACAGACTTGCCTAGTGCTACTGGTCTTGATTCCAAGAGTTTTGATTGTGGATCTGAACAAGATGAAGTTGTTAACAACTTCAATCTTTTCTCCATCTATCATGATACTACCAATTGGCCCTGTGGTGAGAATCTTTGTTTTCTTGATATTGAGATGTAATCCATACGGAAGGATGTAGTCCTCAATCCTTCTGCAGCAAAAGCTTCAAGTCCTCCTCAATTTCAGCGAGCAGGATATTGGTGAGTCTTCCTCCACTATTGATGCCACATTCTTCACATAGTCCAGTCTCCCAAGTAATCTGTTCCATATATAGATTGAAAAGTATAGAGAAAAATGCACATCCTTCTTAGTTTTGAACCATGCATCCCTTTCTCTGTTCAGACAACAACTTCCTTGTCTAGGTATAGATTTTGCATGATCAAAACCAAGCATCCTGGGATTTCCATTTTTCCTAAAGTTAGCCACAATTTGTTGTGATCCACACAGTCAAATGCCTTTGCATAGTTCATAAAACACAAATAGATATTCTTTTCATACTCTCTGATTCAGGCCACTCATTTGATCATCTGATTCTTTCACTCATTTGCTAAACATCTGAGAGCCTGACATCTGACATCAATGAATAAGGAAGACAGAAGAATTGATGCCTTTGAGCTGTGATATTGGAGAAGAGTACTGAATATCCCATGGACTTACTTCCAAAGGAATAGATACATCTTAGACAAGGCACAGCAAGATTGCTTCTTGGAGGCAAAGATGATAAAGCTTCATCTCACACACTATGTGCATGTTGTTAGGAGAGGCTCTTCCTGGGAGAGGCATATCCTGCTTGGAAAGGTGGAAGGTCAGCTAAAGAGAAGAAAATCCTCAAGCAGGGGGCTTGACACTATGACTAAAGCAATGGGCTCAAATGTGTCACAGATTGTGAGGACAGGATGGGACAGGACAGTATGCCGATCAGTTGTTTATAGGGTCACTATGAGTCATATTTGACTGGGCAGCACCTAACAAGAATCACCCCTGCTCTCTACTTCCAGCCAAGATGTATCTTATATTGGCAATGATATCCCCAGTATCATGGCCTCTTCTAAGCCCTACTTATATTTCTGGCACTTCTCTGTTGATATTCTAGTAGTTCTTTGGGATATTCTAAAGCCAAATTTTGCTTCTGTGTGATAGTATTCAATAATGTCTTCATTCTGTTGGATCACATTTTTGGGGGACTGGAAATAAATATGAACATCTTACAATCAGCTGGCCAGCCTCTAGATTTCTTGGTACAACCTGGTGAGTCCTTTCAGGATTGCATTTGCTTTTGAAATATGTCAACTAGTATTCCATCAATTGTTGACATATAGATAACAAAGTTTTCTAAAGATGCTTTTATTCAATTTTTCATATGACTCAAAATCTATAAACTGTCTATATGAAAAATTATTACAAAGGGCTAAACTACCATTTCTTCAAACTACCATTTCTTCTCCATTGTCTTTGTCTCCCTCCACCAAAAAAACACCCCAGACCATTCAAGAGCCACTCGAAGAATTCCTGTCTTGAAATCTGTTGCCACGAAAAGAAAGAAGCACTGATCTGAGGGTTACTTAAATTCCTAGGTTCCAAGTCCCCAGAAGAGATAATCTCTCTCTTGGTCCATGAGTTTGTCAAAAGGGCGGAGCACTGGAACTGGGTCCCCCACCCGCAGCCAAATCAGGGAGGAGGCAGGACCATATTTCTTGTCAATTTTTTCAGAGTGGCTTGATTTCTTACTTTATCACCATTGATTTTTGATCATGTTCTGCTTTCTGAAATGATTCTGTGCCAGCCAATTCTTTTGGTACATTGGTTTGGTTGATTCTTTCCATCTTTTGATCCTTCCTGAATTATTCTAGATTTTGCCCATAGCTACTTTAAGTATCTCAATGCAAGGCTTGAATTTGATCATTTCCTCATCCTGAGAAATTCTGAATAAATTTTTCTCTTTTGATTTTCTGACTCCAGATCTTTGAGCATTTTGTTATAATACATTGCTTTGTCTTTCTGAGTTGTCCTTCGAAATCTTCTCTTCAACGCTTTAACTTCCTGATTTCTTCTCTGTGTTTTGGCTTTTTGGTGTTCTAGTACAATATTCAGAATCTCTTCTGACATCCATCTTGGCCTTTTCTTCCTCCTATTTGTAATGGTAAAAGACCTTTGTAATAATGACTTTTTGCTTTCTTCGTGAGTGATAGTCTTGACATCATCTCAGAGCTCACCTGGTCTTCCTAATTAGTATTCAAGCTCTTCAAACCTGCTCTTGAGAAAGTTTTTAAATTCAGGACAGATAGACTTAAGGTCATATTTTGGTTCTAGTGAACTTGTTTTAATTTCTTTAGGTTCAATTTGAACTTGCACATGAGTAGTTAATTGTTTCAGTCAGCACTTTGCCTAGTTTTCACAGCCGATGACCCAACGATTCTTTACACAGATACAATCAATCTGATTCCTGTGTAGTCATTACCTCATCAAGTGAGGTCACCATTTGTGTTGTTCATAAAACATTTTGCAAGGAATAAATCATTGGCTGTACAAAGTTTTATCATTCTACTTCCAACCTTATCGCTGTCACTAAGTCTGTATTTGCAGTTTCCCAATCATTGTATTCTGGTCACCAATTATTATTATGAATCTTGGTTGTATGTTCCATCAACTTCAGACTGCAAAATTTGGTAGAAATCTTCTATTTCTTCCTCTTTTGTTTTAGTTATTGGTGCATATATTTGAATGACAGTGATGTTAACTGGTCTTTCTTGCATGCTTATGGATAGTATCCTGTCATTCACAACATTGTACTTCAGGATGGATCTAAAAATGGCCATTTTGACTACAAATGCAATTTCATTTTTCCTCACTTTGTCATTCCTGTCATAGTAGATCGTATAATTGTCTGACTCAAAGTGGACCATGCCAATCCATCTCAGTTTGCCAATGCCTAGTGTGTCAATATTTATACATTCCATTTCTTTTACAGTAATGTCCAATTTTCCTATATCACACTTTGTATATTCCAATTATTAATGGCTATTTGAAAGTATTCCTCTTCATTTTTGTGTCTCCCAATATGAGACTCAGCAGCCAGTGCTAGAGCTAATTGTCTAAGTGTGCTCTGTTGTTTATAGAGTTTTAGGAGACCTGCTATTTCAGGTGTGGATAGCCAATCCTTCTTCCTAGTCTATATTCATTTGGGAGCTCTGCTTTAATACAGCATCTGACAGACAAGTGATGTACTCCAAAGAACAGATGATAGACAAGAAAACTTATCTGTATCAAAGCTATTAAGAACAACACAGGATCTTTTGTGAGAACAATGTATTCAAACTTTGTAAATAAATCAGAAAAAAATTTAAAAAAAGAAGAACAGTACATACACTGATACTTCCTCAACACAAAAAATTGATAAATTCAGCATTGGTCTCCCCTTATTCCCTACCTTTGTGAGAGGCTGTACAGGGAAGTTTTTAACTAACCCCTGATGTGATGGCTCAGGCTCCAGTCATTCCAGTCTGTTCATTATCTGTGTTTTCCCGGGTGATGATGGTGCTCTGGGCCTCTGGTCTGGCTCCCAACTGTGTGTCTGGGTGCTGCTGCTCAGATGGTCCCCAGCTAGGCTCACCTTCTAGTACTTATCAATGATTATGTGAGAGAAACATGCACTATCTCTTCCTATGTGATTTATAGCCTTAGAAGCCCAATAGAGCAGAAGTTATGACTTGTTTCCAACTTGAGGGAAGTGAGGCTTTTTTAGTTTATAGTTTCACTGGAAGCTGACTCTCAGAAGCAATTTCAGTTTCTGTCTAATCTATATGGTCATGGGTTAGGAAGTTCTGGTGTCTTATTAATAAGGAGTTGTGCTGCCAACCCAAAGGCATATGTTTCAAATCCACCAGTTGCTCTGTGGAGAAAAGATGTGCAATCTCCACCCATGCAATTTACTGTCTCTGAAAACTGACTCTCTAGAGGGTCTGCTATGAGTCAATTCTGACTCAACTACAAACTTTATGGTAGTGAGTGTAATCTCATTTTCCTACACATATCTGTACATCTTGCCTTCACCCTCTGTGTCCACTTACAGATTACTGTTATAGCTGATAACACCAGGATTGTGTGTGTAATAGTATTTCTCTTTGTTGTCTATAACTCTTGTGTACCTTCCTGTGTCTTCTTTTTCCTTAATAATATTGTGCTGATTACTCCTTTATTGTATATGAGCTTTCTTTTAACTCAATTTAATACATGGCCCTTAATTAGTGACTTTAAGGAGCAGCTTTTTTTCATTTATAAGTTTTATCTAAATAGTATACATGCAACATTTTTTAAATTAATTTTTCCTGAGAGACTTATAATAAAATCCCTACCTTTTTAGTTTGCTTGTTACTTCCTGCCCTATTTACAAAAACTGAATTTGTCACTCTTTCTTGTCTCAGATAATCTCAGATTAGCTCCTGGCTTCCTGTAAATTAAAATCTCACTCATCTCTGCTATCAGAAAAGGTGCGCAGGTGGGGTAGTGTGCCAGGCTGCTAGCCAAAAGACTGACAGTTAGGATTCACACTTTCAGGACAAAGATGGGCAATCTCATTCCATAAAAATTTATGGCCTGAGAAAGCTGCAGGAGGGTTATCACTAGTCAGAATCGACCAGTCGGCAGTAAATTTTGGTATGTAATCAGAAGAGGCAGTAAGCAGTTAAATGTAGTGGTTCATTCTCATCTCTTCTCCAAGAAACCCATCTTTGATTGCCAGCAAATGAAAATCCCTATCTGTCTTTCAGTGCAGGTTTTCATGTTGCTTTAATGCTGCTTTAGTTTCGGCAAAGCTTTCATAGTAAGACTAGGAATAATAGCCTGGTAGTTTATTTCCAAAATCGATCCAAGCAAGTCCTGTGGATTAATCATGGAGATGGTACAGGATGAAGGAGCATTTTGTTCCATTGGGCATGGAGTTGTCGTAAATTGAGAGCCCGTATCACAGTGCCTCACAGCAACATACCATCACAACAAACCCAGTAGAACTTTGTCACTTTTCTAACTTCTTCTATTAACAATTTTTACAACTTCAAATGATAAGCTGTAACTGTTATGTCTTGTTCAATAGAAACTGTAAATAGTAGCACCCCTTGACTTTCTCCTTCTTATTGAAGGGATTATTCAACAGAGTGGTTGACAAGTGAAAATAGTTATACAAGATGTAAATAGATGGGTGATAAGAGAGTGTTTCATGTATACAAACCTTTAAGAAATTCTAGAAAAATAAAACAAAACAGGTTACTGTTATAAGGAAGCATCTCAGAAGCTTTGATGTGTAAATGCATCTTTTAAAGCTTTAAAAGGACTTATGATAAGTAACATTTTCCAAACTTTTGATCATGGAAACCTTTCCCCCACAGAACATTTATCATTGGGGGTGGGGAGAAAGCAGAGTCTTTTTTAATGTGATGTAAGGAGGACCAAGATTAAAAAACTCCTTTTACCCAACTAAGAACCTATTTGAGTTGCCTATAATGTGTGCATAACACTGAACACTTGCGGCCGGCTGATTCCGTACCAGGTGCCTAATACATAAAACCTTGCCTAGTATGTACTTACCCCACTAAGCAGTTGTCACTAGGCCAATCCCAACATATACCAGGCCTACCGGTGTCAGGGGAGAACTGTGTTCCATCAAATTTTCTCTTCTTATATTTTTTTTTTTTAATTAAAAGAAACAAAGATTCTCACCACTGGACCAATTGGTAGCATCAGGATGGATGGCGAAGAGATTGAGATTGTTCACAGCTTTTGCGATGGGAAAGTCTGCTGTTAGGGACCTCTCTAAAGTACTCAAGAGCAATAGTGTCTCTCTGGAGACTAAGGTGCGCCTGATACAGACCATGGTCTTTGCAATCACTTGTTATGCATCAGAGAGTTGGACAATGACTAAGGAGGATAAAAGGAGAACTGAGGCCTTTGAGCTGTGGTGCTGAAGAAGAGTATTGAATGTACCATGGACTGCCAAGAAAACAAACAGATTCATCCTGGAGAGGGTTAAACTAAGCTATTCCTTGAAGGCAAGGATTCTGGGGCTTCGTCTGGCATACTTTGGATATGTTGTAAGGAGGGAGAGGTCCTTGGAGAGGGACATCATGCTTGGGAGGATGGAGAGACAGCACCAGAGGGGAAGACCCTCTATGAGGTGGATTGATTCAGTGACTGGGATAATCAGGATGGATGTGTCAGAGGTAGTGCGATTGGCACAGGATAAAGCAGGGTTTAGGGCTGTTGTACATAGGGTCTCTATGAGTTGCAAACAACTCGACGGCACATAACAACAACAGCAGGAAAACAGCAGGACAAGTTTTTCTGGGACTCTGTTACTAAAGTTTTTATCTCAAGTATCTTCATTCCTGGAAATCCATTGAAAAGAGCTTCATTGATAATATTGTGCATCAAACATTTCAGGTATAGGTATTGCATACTGCATCTATTGATCATAGAGGAAAGACCACCTGGGAATAGTCTGAAATATCCTCCTGTATCTGCCAGACCACAGAGAAGAATGATGTACTTTAAAGGTGGAAGGTTTAGATCAACACAAAGTATAGAGATACTGTGTCCAAAAGGGCAGCTTCACAATTCAGTATAGATTTTAAACTCAGTCAAGACTTAAGATGGTGTTAAGACTTTGACCCCATGCTGGTCTGTTTAAATACCTCTGAGGGGCCTTGGTCACAGAGTAGGTTAAAGTTTGAACTCACCAGCCTCTCTGTGGGAGAAAAGTGATACAGTCTTCTCCTGTTAGGAGAACAGCTTTGGAAAATTTGTTTTAAGTCTCTGGTTTCAACTTCCCACACATGACTTTTTAAATGGCCAGGCAACACTCAGATTGGATATTCTTGTAGTCATTATCCTGTCTCATCTCTGTATAATTAATGTATAACACACCAAGATTGTTTTTACATGCCTTCACAGCTTAGCCATTTGAGACTTACTCACTCATGTTGGATAGGACAACTGACCAGGAAACAGTCTGGGTCAACTTAATAACAAAGAACAAAGACTGAAATGCTCAGGAGTTTGCTTTACTTTTAGCGATATCTCAGTGGACAGGATTGCCACATTTAACAAAGAAAAAAATGTAAGAAAAATACTCCTAGTAAAATTAGAATTTCAGATAAATAATGGATAGCATTTTATTATAAATATGTCTCAGCTTATTTTTGCAGTCTGAAATTGAACATGCAATCAAGGTGTACTATTAATAATTTCATACTGGCATACAAAAGTTGGAAACAGGAATGACTAGCAGTTGGAAAATATGGCCATTATTACAGAAATGACACAGGAAATAAAGTAATGGGGTTTTGTACAGTTAATTATTTATTCATTGTAAATATCCATTTTTTTAAAAAATGGCGACTGTATACTTGGGTCATGTCTGTGGGATACACAGGAATTAAATTGACTATATCTATGGAAAGAGACGTTCAATGTCATCAGTCAGAATAAGGCCATGGCCTACTGTGGAATAGAACATCAACTTTTCATGTAAAAGTTCAAATTGCAGGAGAAGAAAATCAAATGAAGTCTATGAGAGTCAAAACACAAACCTGAACTTATTTATACCTAAATTTATAAATCATCTCAATAACAGATTTAGTGCATTAAACACCAGTGAACAAAGACAATTTGAGGGATGACATCAAGGACATCGTTTATAAAGACAACAAAAGTTTATTAGAAAAACAGGAAAGAAAGAAAAACCAACATGGGTGTTAGAAAAGACTTGGAAACTTGCTTTTAAATGTACAGAAGCTAAAGTAAAAATAATAAATAATAAAATGAGAGAGATTAATAGAAGTTTTCAAAGGGTAATTTGAGAAGACAAAGAAAAGTATTATAACAAGTGCAAAGACCTGAAGTTTTTGAAGTGAAAAGAACTGAAGAACAAATTCAAGCCTCAAGTTGCAACATTGAAATCTTCTATAAGCAAAATCTTGAATGTTTCAGGAAGCATCAAAATAACTGTCTCAGAAAAAAAAATTGGTCCATTTTGAGCCATTTCAGGAAGAAGCACCTGATCAAAAGCCAATAGCACTGAAAGGAGACATGTAAGCTGCACTGAAGGCATTCCCCAAAAATAAAGCCCCAAGAACTGATGGATTACCTGGTGATTTGTTTCAGGAAACAAATACAACTCTAGACATGCTCATCAATCTCTATCAACAAATATGGAAGACAGTTAACTGGTAAACTGATGAGAAGAGATCCATGTTTATTCTCATTCCCAGAAAAAAAGATGATTCAACAGAGTGTAGAATTACCAAATAGTATCATTCCCATCACATGAAAGTAAACTCTTGCTGATGATTATTTAAAAGTGGCTGGGAACTATCAAAAGTTCAAGCTGGATTCAGAAGAAGCAATGGCATAAGCCATATCACTGCTGATGTTAGATGGGCCTTGGCTTAAAGGAGAGAATACCAGAAAGATGTTTGCTTTTGTTTTATTAGCTTTGCAAAGGCATTTGGTTATTTAGATCATAATAAACAATGACTGACATTGAGAAAAATGAGAACGGCAAAACACCTAATTATGCTCATGTGATTTTCTAAAAATAGACCAAGAAGCAGTTGTCCAAAGAGAAGAGGGAACACTGCATGGCTTAGAATAAAAAAATGGTGTGTTTCAGGACTGTATCCTTTCTCCATGTCTATCCAATCTGCATGCTGAACAAATCATTGAAGAGGCATCAAGAGCAGAAGACACGGTGTGAAAAACAATGTATACAAACTTTGTAAGTAAACCAGCATGAAATAATTTTTTTAAAAAGAGTAGAAGACAACCTACGTTATGTAGATGCCACAAGCCTGCTTGTAGAAAATGAAGATTTGAAGCATTTCCTGAATGAGATCAAAGACTTCAGCCTTCAATATGGATCATAAGATATCGATCCTCTCAGCTATTAATATTTCCATTTAAGAAATTTCCATTTTTAAATGGAAATACTGGAGGCCAGGCACTTCTACCTTTAAGCAGTCTCTTCCTGGGTTTCTTGAAGTGTGGAACAATAGGCTGAGGTCTAAAAGCAGGCTCTTGGTTCTCCTAGTGGCATCCAGCCCAGTCTTATACTTGGACCTCTGTAGCTCAGCCATCCATGCTAGACCGAAGGCCTATGGACCTGCTAGAGCCCATATTCCAGATGTCCAGTGAGCAGACCCCACACTCCATCATACGACTTGTGGGGGAAAGGTGATAATGAGCTTCTGGGTGACACAACTCCAGGCAGCATAGCCTCAAATACCTGTTTTACATACATCATAACATTATGGCTTTGTAGCTGATATGTTCCTATAGTAGCAACTCAGCTGGTTTCCAAATGACTGTTTTACAATGCATATTCTGTAAATTAGAGCTTTGCTGTTATTTTCAAATACTTCATATGCCAGAGACAGCCTATATTTGAACTCTGCACTGCTAAAAACGAAAATTCAGTGCAGCATCTGTCAATAAGAAAAGGAAGCACAGCATCTTTAAATAAAGTTTCACCTCTTGCAAATATTTAAATGACTGTAAGAAGTGTTACATTTTTTTATCACTTCTGTGTAAAACATGTTTTCAATGGTGAGAATGGGTAATTGGAAAAGAATGTCATTTAAAAATCAATCCAGATTTGCTTGTAACCATTTCAACACAAAGCAAGATATAAAAAGCTATGTTGACTTTCACTTCCACTTGGGATATAGAATGTATCAGGAGAACATTGCTCCCATCCTAAAATAAGAACAAAGCAGATAATCTAAAATATAGTAATTGCGTAAAACTTTGTAAGGGAGTTGAAATCATAAAGAAGCCTAATAAACCCAAATAGCAAAAGTTACAATAACCTTCTAAGAGAGAAGATATCCGCAGAGGCTTTCATCCTTGGCAGTACAGGGAAAGGACAGAGACGTTACCCATAGGTGCAGATAAGAAAAACATAACTGAATTTTTAATGTACTCTGGAAAGAAGAGTGTAGGCTGGTGTGATCGTTCAGAATAATTGGGAGTTTCAGACACCAGGGAAGTCTGCACCTACTTCTTCCATGAATCTTCACTCAGGTGTCATGAGGAACAGAGGGGAGGACAGAAGAGCTAGAGACCACTGAGGTTCAGGTGTTCAGAGCCTCGTGAAGTCTGGACAGGAGAACAGAGAGAAATCCCACAGTCACTCAAGACACTGCACTTATAATTACAAGGCATCAGCAGTGTCCTAGTGAAGGAGGGGCCAGAGAGCAGGGAGAGATGAACACAGAGAACAGATGTATGGGGTCCCCTGAAGTCTGAATGCAGAGAGGAGAACTGAAAGAATATCCACAGGCACCGAGACATTGCCACCAATACTCAAAGTGGTCATGTGTCATTGATTGTATGTGGGGCTAATCAGCTGAGGAAGACAGCCCCGATGGAAAGAAAACCCATAGGCACTGTGGGACTTGCACTGCTTACTAGGCAATGGCCACATCCAACTGGTAGAGCTATGAGGCAGCTGAAGAATAAACATCACCCTGACACAAGTGCACAAGGCCTTCTAAATCCAAGGGAAAAGGAGGTGACTAAGAGAAAACTTGAAGCACCCCAGTGCATCCACTCAGTACAACACGGAGCCTGTTTCTCAGTTGGATTTGAAGCACCCTGTGCATGGACTCAGTACAAGACAGAGCCTCTCTCAGCTGGGACTGGGCAGGGAAGCTGAGAAGGCATGAAGCAAAAGTCCACTTCAGTCTGAGGAAAGGAAAAAAAGGAAACTGTTGCAGACACTCAGACTCCAAGTCCTGACAAAGGGAATATTATGATTCTTCCATGTAATAGTCTAAGGCTATAGGGGAACCGAATCTAGCTAGGCAATAAACACATGTGTAATTCAACTACAAACAAGACTGCCTCAGCTTTTCAAATCCATAATCTACCAGGGAAAAAGGCGGGAGCTCAGCAGGCCCTGTGCACTTGAATCTGGGGTGATGCTTGCTCTTCAGCGGTCTAGCACCTCCCTGAGTTGGATGTGGCCTTTATCTAGTACACAGTGCATGTCCCACAGTGTCTTTGGGTTTTCTCTCAGTCATTTTTGTTGTTGTTGTGTACCGTAGAGTCGAAACTGACCCATAACTGACCCTCCAGCAGGTTGTCAGAGGCAGTTAATCACACAGGAGGAGATTGCCCATCCTTCTTTGGCAGAGCAGCTGGTGGCCTAGAACCACACGTGCCTTTCTTACTGTAGCACAGCTTCTTGCCATGAGGCTACTAGAGTTCCCTTAGGCATCCGTCAACTTCTTTTTTATTTCCCTTTTTCTGTATATTATTTTCTGCAGATTCAGTTATTCTATTACAGAGTATCTATTTTCTGTTTTTAAAAAATTACAAGTGCTCACCACGCAAGCCCAAAACAAGATATATCCCACCAAAAATGACACAGTAGCAATGGATTTCATGAAGCCAGAAAGTTTGAGGGAACTTTCTGATGCAGAATTTAGAAAAAAGATGATTGAATGTTTTCAATGGATGAAAAACAAACTTGAAGAATTACAGGACACTACAGTCAAAAATCAGGAGGA
>NW_006399893.1:7912443-7921690 GCF_000299155.1 Elephantulus edwardii
GAGTTTTTCTTTTGCTTTTCAAGGAGAGGAGCAAACGGGACGGGGGAGGGGTTTGTGAAGGGAGAAGGATGCAACAATGAATGAATGGAATTCCAAAATCTCTGTAGATGTTCGTTGAAATGAAAAATAAACAAACTAAATTTAAAAAAATCACAAGTGCATTAAAAAGTAAGAAACATGCATCTTCTTCAAGGAAGAAAAACTAAAATGACTTACCATCTACTCATTTCCAAGATATTGCAACCTCATGTATGTCAGAGCAGAACTGTGTCCCATTGGGATTCAATGACTGTTTTCTCAGAAGTAGTTGGTGTTGTTGCTGTTATGTGCCAAGTTGCCTATGATCCATACTGACCCTATGTTCTGCAGCTCTGAACCCTGCCCTGTCCTGGAATAATCTCTCTAATTCTGACATACCTACTCCCATTGTTCCAGTTACTGTATCAATCCATCTCATCTGGTGTCTTCCACTCCTTCATTGTCCCTCCACCTTTCCAAACATGATGTCCTTCTCCAAGGACCAATTCTTCCTGGCCTTGTGCCCAAAGTATATGAGATAGAGTTTCAAAATCCTAGCTTTTAAGGAGACATTTGGTTTCACCCTCTCCAAGACAGACCTTTTTGTTTTCTTGGCAGTCCATGGTATGTTCAAGACTTTACTCCAGCATCACAATTTGAAGACATCAATTCTTCTGTCATCCTTAGTCATTGTCCAGCTCTATGATGTATAACAAGTTATTGCAAAGACCATGGCCTGGATTAGGCACACCTTAGTCTCTAAACTGACATCGTTGCTTTTCAGTACTCTGGAGAGATTCTTGACAGCAGATTTTCCCAGTGTAATTTGTCTCTTGATTTCATGATTGCTGGTGCCAAGTCTGTTGATGGTGGAACCGAGCAACCTGTAATTGTTAACAACCTCAATCTCTTCTCCATCCATTATGGTGCTGCCAGTTGGCCCAGTGGTGAGATTCTTTGTCTTCTTTATGTTGAACTTATGGCCATATTGCAGACTATAGTCCTTGACCTTGTGCAGCAAATGCTTCAGGTCATCAGTTTCAGCAAGCAAGGTTGTGCCATCTGCATAACATTGTTGTTGTTGTTGTTGTTGTTGTTGTTATGTGCCGTCGAGTCGCCTGCGACTCATAGCGACCCTATATACAACAGCCCTAAACTCTGCTCTGTTCTGTGCCAATAGCAGTGTCTCTGACACTCCCGTCCCAATTATGCCAGTCACTGAATCAATCCACCTCGTAGAGGGCCTTCCTCTCCTGCGCTGTCCCTCCACCCTCCCAAGCATGATGTCCCACTCCAAGGACCGGTCTCTCCTCACAACATGTCCAAAGTATGTTAGACGGAGCCTCAGAATCCTTGCCTCCAAGGAGCCACCCGGTTTAACCCTCTCCAGGACAAATCCATTTGTTTACCTAGCAGTCCATGGTATTCTCAATACTCTTCTCCAGCACCACAGCTCAAAGGCATCAATTCTCCTTCTATCCTCCTTGATCATTGTCCAACTCTCTGATGCATAACAGGTGATTGTGAAGACCATGGCCTGTATCAGACGCACCTTAGTCTCCAAAGAGATACCATTGCTCTTCAGCACTAACCCTGCATAACATAGGTTGTTGATAAATCTTCCTCCAATCCTGATGCCATATTCCTCCTCATAAAGCCCTGCTTCCAGAATGATCTGTTCTGGTTAAAAAGGTATGGATACAGAATCTATCCCTGATGTACTCTCTTTCTGATTTTTAATCTTGTTGTTGTTGTTATGTGCCAAGTTGCCTATGATCCATAATGACCCTCTGCAGTGGTTTCCTGCTCTTTTCTGAGGACTGCTTCCTGGTTCAAGTATAGGTTTCACATAAGCACAATCAAGTATTCTGGGATTCCCACTTTCTTCAAGGTTAATCACGATTTGTTGTGATCCACAAAGTCAAATGTATTTGCATAGTCAATGAAACATAGATAGACATTCTTTTGGTACTCTGCTTTCTGCCAATATCCATCTGACATTGGCAATAATGTCTCTGGTTCCATGACCTCTTCTAAACTCAATGTGTATTTCTGGTAGTTCTCAGCCAATGTACTGTTCCAGTCATTTCTGAATAACCTTCATTAGGATTTTGTGAGTGTGTGATATAAGTACTATTGTTCCATGATTTCCACACTTTGTCGGGTCACCTTTTTTTGGAATGGGAATAAATCTAGATCTCTTCCAATAAGTTGGCCAGGTAGTCGTTCTTCTGTGTCAACCAATTCTTTTTGGTACAGTGACTCTGTATATTCCTTACATCTTCTTTTAATGCTTCCTTAATCATTCAATATTCTGCCCATAGTATCCTTAAGCATTGCAACTCTCAGGCTGAAATTATTCTTTAGTTTCTTTAGCTTAAGAAATGTCAAGTGAGTTCAGCCCTTTTGATTTTCCAACTCCAGCTCTTTGCACATTTTATTATAATACTTTGCCTTGTCTTCCCAAGCTGCCCTTTGAAATCTTTGGTTCAGCTCCTTAACTTATTGTTTTCTTTCCTTTGTTTTTTGATGCTCTAGTGCAATATTCACAGTCTCTTCCGACATCCGTTTTGGTCTTTTCTTCTTCCTTCTTTGTAAAGACTTTTTGCATTCCTCACGGCAATAATCTTGATATCTTCCCACAGCTCATCTGACTTTCGTTCATTAGTGTCAAGGCCTCAAACCTGTTCCTGAGTTGGTTTTTAAATTCAGAAGGGATAGACTCAATTTTGATTCCTGTGGATATAATTTAAACTTCTTTAGCTTTAATTTGAACTTTCAAAAGAGTAGTTGATGGTCTATTCCACAATCGGCACCTAGAGTAGTTTTCACAGCTGATACTGAACTTTTCCAATAATTCCTTCCACAGATGTAATTGATTAGATTCCTGTGCATATCATCAGGTGAAATACATGTGTGTAGCCTGTGTTTGTGTTTCTTATAAAAGGTCTTTGCTATGAATAAATCATTCACTGTGCAGAATTCTATCATTTAACCTCCAGCCTCATTTCTGTTACCAAGTCCATATTTTCTAACATCTGATCATTCTTACAGGTTCCAAACTTCGACATTCCAGTCACGCATTATTATTAATGCATCTTGGTTACATGTTCAATTGATATTTTTACTGCAATAGTTGTAGAAATCATCTATTTCCTTCCCTTTGGCTCTGGTTGTTGGTTCATAAATTTGAATGATAGTGGTATTAATTAATAGGTCTTCCTTGTATGTGAATAGATATTATCCTGTCACTCACATATTTCAAGTTGGATCTAGATATGGCCTTTTTAACTATGAAAGTGACCCTGATTTTTCTCACCTTTTCATTTCCAGTGACCATATGATTATCTGATTAAAAATGTCCCATGCCAATCCATCTCATATGACTAATACCTATTATGTCAGTATTTATGCATTTCATTTCTTTCTTAACAATGTCTAGTTTTCCTACATTCGTGCTTCTCACTTTCCACGTTCCAATCATTAGTTTCTGCTTACAATGGAAATTAATGTTTCCTCTTTTGTGTTTCCAAATTTGGGTGCTCACCCTGTCAGTTGCCATATCTGTTAGTTTACTCTAAGTTTGCTCTCTTGTACACAGGGTTAGAGCACCAATATTTTCATCTATGGAACTTCTAGGTAGAATACACACACACACATGTCAGTTAAATTAAATACATATGTAGATGTTGTTGTTGTTGTTGATTGCCATTGAGTCAAGCACAACTCATATGAACCAAAGAATTGAAGCCTTTCTATAACTATCATCATTTATCAAAGTTCATAGAGTTTCCACAGGCATGTTGCTTAAGAAGTGTATGCCACTATCCACACATATATGTATCTAATTTAGCTAACAAGCACTTAAACTGTTTATACTATTCAAGGACTTGTGCCAATGGAACCAAACCCAAGAATTTGTAGTAGAATTATCAAAGGGTGACTTTTAAAACCTAGTAATAAATACATTAAATGATTGAGTGATAAAGAGAACAATGTGTGTAAAGATATATATAGACATAGAGAAATATAAATTCTATAAATTAAAAATAAGATAGAAATAAGAATTATTTCAATGGCTTACGTATCAGACTGGACACAGCAGAGGATCTAACCAGTGAAATTAAGGATAATCAATAAGGACAATGCAAGCTGAAATACCAAAAAGAAAGACAAATTGAATAGAATAAATCCTTACTTTTATTTCTAGGATAAATATTTAAATATATAATAGTATAGAATTTTCCAAAATAAATGAAAGACATAAAATGCTAAGGAAAAGAAACATCAAAATCAGCAACAATAAAACACTCTTGTTGTGTTGTTAGGTGTCATTAAGTCCACTGTGACTCATAGTGACCCTAACCGCACTCCATTAAACAACAGATCTGAATCTCGTCCTATCCTGCATCTTCCTTGAAATCTCCTCAAGACTCAAGTCCTCTTGTTGCAGTTACTATATCAATCCATCTCATTGAGGATTTCCTCTTTTTCACTGACTTCTTATCTTTCCCAGCATGATGTCTCTCTCCAAGGACAGGCCCCTTCTGGCAGCCATAGAGGAGCTGGGGCGAGGAAGGGGGGGAACACCAAAGCACATTATATAAAAGAGAATAATAATATAACAATAATGATGAGCAAAGAGTAAAATGATAACTTAAAAATGTTGCCAAAAAAAGTGCTTTCTTAAAGTATAAGTAAAATTTTTCAAGCAGACATACTTGAGAAGAAATACTGAAATTACTGAGTTTGAAAAGAACCAGTATCAAGTTGTTGTTGTTGTTATGTGCCATTGAGTCGTTTGCGATTCATAGCGACCCCATGTACATGAGCCTAAACACCGTTCTATGCTGTGCCAACCTCACTGTCTCAAACACACTCATTTCCACCACTCCACTCATAGAATCAATCCATCTCATCGAGGGTCTTCCTCTCCTGCGCCATCCCTCCACTCTCCCAAACATGATGTCCCTCTCCAAGGACCAGTCCCTCCTTGCAACATGCCCAAAGTATGTCAGATGAAACTTCAGAATCCTTGACTCCAGGGAACATTCTGGCTTCACCCTCTCCAGGACAAACCTGTTTGTTCTCCTAGCAGCCCATGGTATATTCAACACTCTTCTCCAGCACCACAACTCAAAGGCATCAATTATCTTTCTATCATCTCTATTCACTGTCCAACTCTCTGATGCATAGCACGTGATTGCAAAGACTATAGCCTGGATCAGGCACATCTTAGTCTCCAGCCTGACGTCGTTGCACTTCAGTACTTTTGAGAGGTCCCTCACAGCTGACTTTCCCAATGCAATTCATCTCCTGATTTTCTGGCTGCTGTTACAAAGAGTGCTGACTGTGGAGCCAAGTAAACTAAAACTATTAACTATCTCAATCTCTTCACCATCCATACTGATGCTGCCAATTGGCCCAGTGGTGAGAATCTGTTTTCTTGATATTGAGCTTCAATCCACATTGAAGACAGTATCAAGTAGAGGCTCCATAATTGTGCATAAATACACACAGAGATATATACTTTAAAGATTATTGACTTCTAGAATCAAGAACCCAGAAATTAACCCATCTATAGTCCACTAATGTTCAACAAGAACACAAAACCTATCAGATGGGGAAATAACAACCTCTTCAACAAATGGTGCTGGCAAAATTAGACCACAGTCTGCAGAAAGCTGAAGCAGGATGCACACCTTTTACCATACACAAAAATCAACCCAGGATGGATCAGAGACATAGATGTAAAGAATAAAACCATAAACACCATAAGAGACAAATTGGGACCAAGCTTGTATGGCTAGTCTATAGTATAAAGAGACTGCCAAACACAGCTAACACAATCTGGAGAGGATAAAATTGATGGATGAAACCTTCTAAAGACTATGTTCCATCAAAAATTTTCTTGAATAGGGTGAAAATAAAACCTAGTGACTGGGGGAAAAAAAATTTAGCACTACCATTTCAGACAAGGGTTTCATATCAAAAGTTTATAGTCTCCTCCAGGGCTTCCACTGAGAAAGACTGAAAACCCATTTACAAAATGGGCAAGAGATATGTGAAGACTTTTCACAGAGGAAGACTGAACTAACTCAGTGTCACAAGGATAAAGGATAAATAGGACCATTATTGTAAAAACAGAAGGATAACTAGTAAAATATGTATGGGGGGACCCAAAGGAGGTAATGGTGGGAACAGAGAGGAAAGAATGGGCGGGGGGGGTGGGAACCATAGGTTCACACAATTTGGTGCATGGAGGGGACGATAAAGGAAATAGGAAAGATCTGGCTAGGATCTGGAAAGGCAGGGTAATAATGGGCATGGTTTAATGGTAATTGATTTTGTAAAACATAATGAGTGAGAATGATTATATGAAACACAATGTGAATGAAAAATAGTGTGAAATGTAGTACATACTAATGTATGCAAACCAATGTACACTTTTTAAAAAAATGAAAATTAAAAATTTAATGACAGACTTGAAAAAGATTATTTGCTTCTCAAAGTAAAATAATATTGAAGAAATACAAAATTCTAGCATATTTTAAATTTAACTCTATGTATCAAAAGCATTGGTATAGGAAGACAGTGAATAAAATAATACTATTTTAAGGTTCTTATGTTGTAAAGTAGAATATTTTAAAATTACAGATATAAAATAAGGTGTATATTTTCTGGACCAGCCATTAAAAAGAACACAAAGAGGCATAACAAAAAAGAATAGTAATTAATACAAGAAATACAAAATGAATACCTTTAAGTATTAGCACATAAAAGTCAGAAAAATTGGAAAAAAGACTGAATAATATAAATAAAATACTAAAATAATAGAAAATGGCCAAATGTATTTCTGCCAAGTGAACAAACTTTCAAAAGTAGAGGTTATTTATTTATTGGATTTCAAAAGAGAAAGAGACAAAATTACATGTTATTTATAAGAAGTAGACTTTAAAACTAAAGACACAAAGAAGTTAGGAGGAAAGAATCATAAAAAAAGACATGATATAACACTAATTATATGAATGACATAACACTAATTATATGAAGTCAACCATTGGGAACTATTGTCAGTAAATGATTACTGGCAAATTATTGATAAAAATATTGATAAACCCAAATTATTATTGAATACTGTCTTCCTCTTAGCTATTGATAATATAACTATACAGGAAACACTGAAGACAATAGAGATAGAAATAAATTTAATTGATAGTTATAGAACACTCTACCCAATACAGAAAAAGAATATGTAATCTCAAGTATAAATGGGACATTTATCAAGACAGATTCTGTACATACACACAACGGAATATTCCTCAGCACCCAGAAGCAAGGATTTCTAAAATTACTATATAACTTGGGAGAAACTAGAGAGCATTATGCTGAGTGAACTAACTCAGTCTCATAAGGACAAATACCGCATGAGACCATTATTGTAAATATAGAAAGATGACTAGTAAAACATTTGTGTAGGTCTAAGGGAAAAAGGGGTGGGAGTAGAGAGGTGAGTATGGGCAAGGGGAAAAATCACAGGGTCACACAATTTGGTGGGTGAAGGGAGAGGGTAAAGGAAATGGAAAAGATCTGGTGGGAATCTAAAAAGACAGAGTAATAGTGAACACAACTGATGGTGATTAACTTTACAAAACACAATGAATGGTAATGGTTGTATAAAATACAATGTGAGTGAATTATGTGAGTGAATGAATGAATTTTATGTGCACATCAGTGTTGTTATGTGCCATCAAGTAGCCTGGGACTCACAGCGACCCTATGTACAGTAGCCCTAAAGCCTGCCCTATCCTGAGCCAGTTTTACTGACTCTGACACATCTAATCAATGCCGTTGGCACAGTAATCAAGTCAATCCATGTCATCCAGGTCTTCCTCTCCTGCTCTGTCCCTCCTCCCTTCTGAGCATGATGTCCTTCTCCAAAGACCGGTCTTTTCTGGCCATGTGTCCTAAGTGTGTGACATAGAGCTTCAAAATTCTTGCCTCTAAGAAGAAACCTGGCTTCACCCTCTCCAAGACAGACCTATTTGTTCTTCTGGCTGTCCTCTGTATATGGTCAGTACTCTTCTCCAGCACAACAATTCAAAGGCATTGATTCTTCTTCTGCCATACTTATTCATTGTACCACTGTCTGATGCATAGCAAGTAATTGTGAAGACCATGGCCTGGATCAGGAGCACCTTAGTCTTTAGATTGGCATCATTGCTTCTCAGCACTCTGGAGAGGTCCCTGACAGCAGATTTCCCCAGTGCAATTCATCTTTTGATTTATCGAACACTGGTGTTGAATGTGGAATCAAGCAAGCTGAAATTGTTAACAATCTCATTCTCTTCTACATCCATCATGAAGCTGCTAATTGGTCCAGTGGTGAGAATTTTTGTTTTCTTGATATTGAGCTTCAATCCATATTGAAGACCATAGTCCTTGACCTTCTGCAGCAATGGCTTCAGGCCCTCGTCAGTTTCAGCAAGCAGGGTTGTTTCATCTCCATAGTGCAGGTTGTTGATGAGTCTTCCTCCAATCCTGATGCCACATTCCCCCTCATAAAGTCTGGCCTTTTGAACAATCGTTCTGTTTATAGTTTGAAAAGGTATGAAGACAGGATACATCCAGGACATGCTCTTTTCCTGATTTTGAACAATGCAGTGCTTCCTTGCTCTGTTCTGACAATTGCCTCTTGGTCCAAGTATAGGTTTTGCATGAGCACAATCAAGTGCTCTGGGATTTCCATTCTCCTCAAGGTTAGCCACAATTTGTGTGATCTACATAGTCAAATGCCTTTGCATAGTCAATGAAACACAAGTAGACATCCCTCTAGTACTCTTTATTTTCAGACAAGATCCATTTGATATTGACAATAATGTCTTTGGTGCCATGGCCTCCTTTAAACCTAGCTTGTATTTCCGGAAATTCTCTGTTAATGTACTGTTCTGATCATTTATGGATAATTTTCAGCAGGATTTTGCTTGTGTGTGATATTATCAATACAAACTAAAAACTAAAAAAAATCTTTAAAAACCCTCCAGGCTGGATAATAAAACAAATGTCAATAAATTTCGAAGGTAAACAAGCTTAAATTATGTTCTCCAACTATAATATTATATTAGAAATAGAACAACACTAGAAGTCCTAATCCACAACATAAACAGTCTTCCCAGTATCCTGGAAAAGCTACAACCAGGAGAAGATAACATAGATGAATGGGACCTTC
>NW_006399893.1:7923135-7925073 GCF_000299155.1 Elephantulus edwardii
ATTCTAAAAGGATTTTCAACAATGATATCTTATACCTGTATAATTCAGTGTAGTAACTATAGTCACTTGTATCTATTGAGTTCCTAAAATTCAGTGAGTCCAAATTAGGACCTGAATTTTTTATTTTACACTTTTAATTAATTAAACTAAATGCAAAATTCTATATATGAGTAGTGGCTATCATATTAGCACAAATAGAGAAAATTTTCAAATATTTGGAAATTAAGCAGTACATTTATAATATCTACTGGAGAGAAAAGAGTATGGAATATCCTATAGACTACCAAAGAGCAAGGTCTGTCTTAGAGGAATTACATCCAGGGTGCTCCTTAGAATCAAGCATGGTGAAACTTCATCTCATATATTTTGGGGATGTTGTCAGGAGGGCCTAGTCCTGGGAAAAAGACATCATGCTGGGAAAGGTAGAAGATCAGAGAAAGAGAGGAAAACCCTCAACAAGATGAACTGGTACAGAAACTATAACAGTGTGGAAGCATATCAGAATTTGGGAGGATGACACAGGGTAAAGATAAGGTTCTGATCTGTTGTTCACAAGGTGAGGGTCATTAGGAGTTGTGTTCGATTTGATGGCACCTAACAACAGCAACATCAATGGAAAGAAAAAGAAGTCTTCCTTTTCCCACTGGAAAAGTAAAGAAGAAACAACAAAATAAATTTGAAAATATTTTTAATACAACAAGAATAAAACATATCATTTCTTTTTTTTTTTACTACAGGTAAAACTATAATTAGGGAACACTAGTTTTAAAATGCCGTTTTATAAAAAGGATACAAAATTGATAGTTCAAACTTCCACTTTAAGAAGCTAGAAAATGTAGAGTGATTAAGCATTTTGCTCAAACTAAGTAGAAGAAAGAAAACTCAAAATGAGCAAAATGAAGGAAATATAGAAGATAGAGGAGTCAAGATGGTACCCTAGTGATACACTCCACTCCACCTGTCTGTTGTAGCACTGCAACAAACACAGGACTGAAACAACTCAGTGAAAAGAACCTCCTCTGCAACCACATGTAAGTCTGGTAGACAGTGTAGATATCACCACAAACATATCTCTACATGCTGTAAATATATCCATGTAATGCAAACAGGGAACATAATTATGTACATTTCTTAGCCATAAGTAAATAGCCTGAGTAAATGAGTTACTGAGATTTCAGGATGATAATCTCAGGGGATATCAAGATCAGTTGGCATAATATTTCCACAAAGACAATGTTCTACATTCTACTTTGGGTAGAGACTGAGGCCTTAAGAGCTTGTTAGTGGCTCGCCACAATGCTTAAAGCAGAATCAAGCATTTTGTTGTGCATCAGATTTTTGTGAGTTGGACCTGGCTCAATGATATCTAACAGCAATAACAACGATAACAGTGGCCATCCTAGGGGCAATAACGAAATGGGATGTCCGTACGACAAGATTGATGAAGAGGTTAAACAAGATGGAAACTGTGAGAGTAAATAAGACGATACACCTAATAATGCTCAATGCCTGTTTCATAGCAGACACTTGATAAATACTATTTTGTGCCCCACTGTTGTTGTTATTGTTAGATGCTGCTGTTCCCTTATTAGAACATTATTATTTTGCAGGGCTGTGGATATTGTTTCTCTGTAAAAATGGGTTGGATTTGATGGAATGTTGTTCTTTTCCTACCTTTATTTCTGATAAGAGAATGTTGGAATATTCAAGGGATTAAATTCTGTTTGCTCTTTAAAAATGAGCTAATTTATTCAACAGAATATGCTAAAGCTTTATAGTTTTGGCATTAAACTGTAGGCAAATAAGGCCTCTCTAATTTATTAATTGATCATTGTACAATCGTGTGAATTGTGAGAAAGGTGGTACTTTTTATTATTGTTGATGTTGTTGTTATTTTTATGTGCCGTCGAGTAGTTTGCGACTCATAGTGACCCTATG
>NW_006399893.1:7926938-7928658 GCF_000299155.1 Elephantulus edwardii
CACTCTTCCTGGATGATACATTTAACATGCTCCCACAACTCATTTGGTCTTCGCTCATTAGTGTTCAAGGCCTTATTAGTGTGTATCGTCAAATCAGATCTCACTGGTACAGGAGGAGATTGCCCCCCTCCTTCTCCGGCAGAATATCTGGTGTATGAAATGTGGTATTCTTATAAAATGAAATATTTTGTCATAATTAAGATGACGGAGGGAAGCTTTTTAAAAATACAAAATGTCGGGGAGCTCTAGTGGCCTAGTGGCAAGAAGCTGCATTGTAATCCCAGAGGCGCATAGTTCGAATCCACCAGATGCTCTGCCGGGGAAGGAGGGACAATCTCCTCCTGATTTGATTTGACGGTACACACACACACACACACAAATAGTAAAAATTTTAAAATAAATTAAAAAATACAAAATGTCTTTCTTCTGGATAATAACCAAAGCCCAAAGTTAGAATTTAATTTATTCTTGTTTTTTTTTAGATAAGAAGTATTCAAGAAGATTAGAAGGGGGAAAAAGTTCTTCAAAAATTGTAATAACTTCAGCTATCAGAACAGTTGAAGAAAAATAAGCTGCTTTCTGATAAAAAAAATGTCTTTCAAGACAGTTTTACCCATAAAACCTAAACAAAGGTTTCTTTTTAAATGGTACTTCTGTTTTAGACTTAGACACTTACCAAAGCAACTCCCTAAACATTATTTTATGCTCTGAATAAGAGGTCTGGAGACCAGGATTTTTTCCCACTATGTATTCTGCATTTTTCCACTATTTCATCTCTAATAGATAGATGATAGAGATAGATAGATAGATAGAGACACACATACACACACATATTTAGAAATTCTTATAGAACATGCTCAATTTGTCATGTCAAGCACAGTCATACATTGAAATCTCATAGCACTCCTTAACCACACTTTACAGAAGGCAAATAAGAGTACATAGTTTAATTACACAGGGTCCCACTTACAGAAAACTGGGCTCTGGATTTATTTCTGGTGTCTTCTCAGCTTCCTAAAATGTTCTATAATGTCTCCCTGCCTCTCTTTATTTCATATTCTGGAAAGAAAATAATCACTGTTTCCTACTTTTGCATTCCAGTCATCAATTATCATTAACACATCCTGATTGCCTATTTGGCCAATTTCAGACTGCAAAGTTGGGTAAAAAGTCTCAATGTCTTCCTCTTTGGTTGTAGATGTATGAGCATATATTTGAATAATAGTCATGTTAATAGTTCTTCCTTGTATGTATATGGATTCTTATCCTATCACTCACAACATTGTACTTCGGGATAGAACTTGAAATTGACTTTTTGACTATGAATGCAATACCGTTCTTCCTTTGCTTTCCATTCCCTGCATAGTATATTATATGATCATCTGATTCAAGGTGGCCAAAGCTGCTCCATCACATCTCACTAATGCCTAGAATGTCAATATTCAGAGAGGGGAGATTTCACTTTTAACAATTTCCAGTTTTCTAACACTCAAGCCACCTACATCCCACGTTCCAACTGTTGAATGATGTTTGTTATTGAGTTTCCTCATTTCAACTGACTTCCAATTTGGGCTTTACAACTATGCTACTATAACTATCCTCTGTATTAAGGGTTCATAGAGATCTATATTCCCATTCCAAAGAAAGGTGACCCAACTGAGTGTGGAAACTACAGAACAGTGTCATTGATTTCACATGCAAGCAAGATTCTGCTGAAGAT
>NW_006399893.1:7929563-7936548 GCF_000299155.1 Elephantulus edwardii
CTTGGAGAGGATTAAACCAAGCTACTCCTTGGAGGCAAGGATTCTGGGGCTTCGTCTGACATACTTTGGACATGTTGCCAGGAGGGACGTGTCCTTGGAGAGGGACATCATGCTTGGGAGGGTTGAGAGACAACCCAGGAGGGGAAGACCCTCTATGAGATGGATTGATTCGGTGACTGGGGTAATAGGGATGGGTGTGTCAGAGGCGGCGCTGTTGGCGCAGGATAGAGCAGGGTTTAGGGCTGTTGTGCATAGGGTCGCTATGAGTCGGAAACGACTCGACGGCACATAACAACAACAGGCATAAAAAAGCCTTTTATTTAGGAAGTAAATGGTCCATCCTGCTTCCTAGTCTATCTTAATCAGAGAGCTCCACCAAAACCTGTCCCTTTTGGAATTTGACACACTAATGGCAATCTATATGCTGAGAAAATTACACAAAAAGCTGGACTCTATGAGGAGCAGTGTAGAATCAAGATTGAAGGGGGACTCGTCAATAACCTGCATTATGCAGATGATACAACTTGCTGAAAGTGACGAGGACTTGAAGCACTTGTTGTAGAAAATCAAGGAATGCAGCCTTTAGTATGGATTGCATCTCAATATCAAGAAAACAAGGATTATTGCCACTGGACCAATAGACAATGTCATGATGAATGGAGAGGAAATTGAAACTGTCAGCAGCTTCACCTTGCTTGGATCCACAATTAACACCCTTGGTACCAGCAGTCAGGAAATAAGGAGATGCAGTGCCCTGGGAAAATCTGCAGCTGGGGACATTTCCAAATTATTGAAGAGTAGTGATGTCTGTTTGAGAACTAAAAGTGCATCTGATTCAGACCATAATCTTTCTGATTATTAGCTATGCATCTGAGACCTTGACAATGAATAAGGATAACAGAAAACGAATTGATACCTTGAGATATGGTTTTGAAAAACAGCACTGCACATCCTATCGATGGCCAAGAGAATGAACAGATATGTCTTGAAGATGGTGCAGCCGGAGTGCTTTTTGGAGGAGAGAATGATGAGAATTCTTGTTGCTAGGAGGTCTAATCTTCGGAGAAGGATATGATGTTGGAAAGGGAGGAGAGTTGGCAAGGGAGAGGAAGACCCTCAACCAGGTGGACTGACACGGTGACTGCTGCAATGGACTGTTGTGTGTCAGGAAGTGTTAGGATGGCACAAGATAGAGCAGGGTTCAGATCTTTTGTTCATAGGGTAGCTATGAGTCATGCTCAACTGAACAACGCCTAACAATAACAACAACAACAAAGAAAATAATAATAAGAAGGAGCATTATCCCACTATGAGTCTTTATCCTTCTTGGTGAGCCTGCACCACACTCAAAGCTTCTTATAAAGCAGTGAACTGTCTGGCATTTTATTCCTTCCTTATAAGCTTTGAGGAAGCTCTGATGGAGTTGTTGTCATGTGCCCTCAAGTCATAATTATAACTGTCCTTTCAAGTGGGTTTTCAGGGACTATAAATCTCATGAGAAGAGATTTCCCATCCTTCTACAATGGAGCAGCTGGTGAATTTGAACTGCTTTCCTTTTGGTTGGCATTGTAACTCCTAACCACTAGTCCACCAGAGCTCCTGTTGTTGTTATTGTACACTGTCGAGTCAGAACCAACCCATAGCAGACCTTCCCGCAGGTTTTCAGAGGCAGTAAATCACACGGGAGAGGATTGTCCATCTTTCTCCCACTGAACAGCTGGTGGATTAGAACCATGCACCTTTGTGTTGACAGCATAAGGCATTAGAGAGCAATGACTTGGGATGATAGAAGGAGAATTGATGCCGTTGAGCTATGGGGTTGGAGAAGAGTATTGAATATATCGTGGTATGCTAAGAGAATGAATAGGCTTATCCTGGAGAGGGTTAAACCAGGTTTCTCCTTGGAGGCAAGGATTCTGAAGCTTCTTCTGACATACTTTGGACATATTGCAAGGAGGGACCAGTCCTTGGAGAGGGACGTCATGCTTGGGAGGGTAGAGGGACAGTGCAAGAGAGGAAGACCCTTGATAAGATGGATTGATTCAGTGAATGGGGTAATGAGAGTAAGTGTGTCAGAGACAGTAAGTTTAGCGCAGGATAGAGCAGGGTTTAGGGCTGTTGTGCATACGGTTGCTATGAGTCACAGGTGACTCAATGGCACATAACAACAACAACAATAACAAAATATTTGACTCTGAAATAAATTTATAACAATAAACACACCCATCAAAAAAAGAAGAAAGAACCCAAATCAGAACTTTAACCCATCTACAACAATTGGAAAAAGAACAGCAAGTAAAACCTATAGTCTCCATAGGAAAGGAAATCATCATAAGAGCAAAAATAAATTAAAACAGAAAAATAACAGAAAGTAATTTTAAAAACCTAGAACTTGGTTCTTTGAAAGAATTAATGAAAATAATTAAGCCCTTGGCTAATTTAAGATAGTAACAAAGAGATATAAAATATACAAAGAAAACTACCCATATGAACAGAAACATTACCATGTTTTGGATTAGAAAAGTTAACTTTGTGAACATGATAACAGTATCAAAAGCAATTTGCAAATACAAAGCAATCTCTACCCAGATACCATCATCACTTTTCAAATATAAAAACAGTAATCTCATTTAGAAAGGGGGGGAAAATTCCAGAAAAACAAAGAGATATTGAAGAGCAAGAATAAGGTAGGAGGCCACACACATCCTGTTTTCAAAGCCTACAACTGAGCAATGGTAATCAAAGCAGCGTGGTACTAGTGTACTGATTGGTACAGAGACTAACGGACTTAACCGGAATCCAGGTCTCAGTCCATTTATCTGAGGGTAACTGAAATTTGACAAGCAGATGGAATCTATTAAATGGGAGGAAAATAACCTTTTCAACAAATAATGCCAGGGAAATAATCTATTTGTAGATAACTGAACCAAAACTCACCATTGACACCATATGCAAAACTAACGCAAGATGGATCAAGGACCTTAGAGTAAAAGCTGAAACTACAAAGATTACCAAAGAAAAAATTGGAGCAACTTCTTAAGCCCTCAGCTGTTAAGTGTAATATAAAATATAAGGAAAAATAGATAAATGGTACCTTCTAAAAATTAAATCTTAATGTAATTTAAAAAATTTCTCCAGAAGAGGAAAAAGAGAACTTACAGATTGGGGAAAAATATTTGCACATCTGTCAAGGTATTCATCTCAAAAATTTACAGAAACCCCCAGCCCTTCAACAAGAAAAAGACCAACAACTCAATCACCAATTGAGCAGAGGACGTAAATATACATTTCACCAAGGAAGACATTCAGATGGTCGACAAACCTATGAAGGTATATCCATTATTAGCTATCATACAGATACAAATCAAAACAATAGTGACATATCACCTCCAGTAAAAATAGCACTGTTCAATAAAACATTAAACAACAAATGCTGGTAAGGGTTTGGAAAGATTGGAACTCTCATTCACTTTTGGTAAGATTATAAAATGGTACAATAGCTATGCAAAGTAGTTGAGCACTTCCTTAAAAAGTTGGGAAAAGAAATAACATTTGATGCAGTAATCATTCTGCTAAGATATATCCTAAAGACACACTCATGATTATTGCAGGGAGCACTGGTGGCCTCGTGGTGAGAAGTAGAACTACCAAAACGAAGGCACATGGTTCAAATTAATCAGTTACTCCATTGGAGAAAGAGGAGAAATCTCCTCCACTGTCATTTATAGTCTCTGAAAACCCACTAAAGATCAACTGTGAATCAGTTTCATCTTGAGGGCCTATAGAGACATCACAACATGCTTGTTGCTGCATTATTTATAAGAGCAAGGAGTTGGAAACAACCCAAGTTGTTTCATGGAATGACTCAATCTTGGAGGACTGACAGAGTTGAGAATCAAAGAAGACTGGTACAAAAAAAGAAATAATAAAAATAAAAACTTCTTTGCAAAAGTACATTTTAAAAGATGAAGATGATGATGATGATAGATGATAGATAGATAGATAGATAGATAGATAGATAGATAGATAGATAGATAGATAGATGATAGATAGATAGATAGGTCATTGTTGTTGTTGTGCACTATCATATAGAAATGGACTCATAGTTGACCCTTCAGCTAGTTTTTGTAGGCAGTAAATTGCACAGGAGGAGACCTCCCATCTTTCCACTGTAGAACAGTTAGTGAATTTGAACTGCATGCCTTTGAGTTAGCAGCAGAACTCCTTACCACTAAGCCACCAGAGAGAGAGACAGTGAGAGTGCATCTCCCTAAAACAGAGTACACCTGTATCATTTAGTTATAATTTTAAAGAAGTGGAAAGACAAGAAAAAAAAATCCCTTCATTCTTTGCCAGATATTCCTCTTGGGAAGGTGGAAGAAAACAAAAATAAAGTATCATGCATAGTAGTTTCACTATCCTATAAAATGCCCAGATCTACACCTATTCAAAAATCTGTGCATACTGAAAAATTCAAGCCTTAAGTTGCAAAACTGAGAGATGTTGTGAGCAAAATCTTGAATGATAGTGAATGAAGCATCAAAAAAAGCACAATGTAAATGAAAGACTATATAAAACACAATGCATGCAAATTATTGTATAAAAGCCAATAAAAAGTAAAAAATGATATAAATTTAGAAAAAGAAGATGGAAGGACTACTCAGAATCACTGAACCTAAAAGAATTGTTTGACGCTGAAAAATTTCAACAAGCACCATATGAACAGGAGCCAAAGGTACTAAAGGAAGAAGTTTAAGCTGCGTTGAAGACACTGGCAAAAAATAAGACCCCAGCAATGGATGGGATACTAATTGATGTGTTTCAGCTAATAGGTACAGCCCTGAGTGTGATCACCAGTCTATGCCAGGAAATTTGGAGGACAGCTGCCTGGCCACCTACTAGAAGAAAACCATATTAGTTTCCATTCCCAAGAAGGATAATCCAATACAATATGGAAATTATAATCTCATTAATATCACATGCAAGCAAAATATTGCTGAAAAAATGACTGGAACAGTACATTGACAGGAATTGTCAGAAGTTCAAGCTGGGTTTAGAAGAAGCTATGGAACCATATCATTGCAGATGTCAAACGGATCCTGGCTAAAAGTGGAGAATACCAGAAGAATGTCTATCTGTGTTTTATTGATTATAAAAAGGCATTTGACTGTGTGGATCTCAAAAAACTATGGCTAACATTGCAAAGAACAGAAATCCAAGAACATTTAATTGTACTCATACAAAATCTAGCTCTAGATAAGTAAGTAATGGAGCAAGGAAATTCTGCATAATTTTAAATCAAAAGAGGTGTATGTCAGGAATGTATTCTTTCTTCATACTTATTCAGTCTATAGATTGAGCAAATAAATCATGAAGTTAGACTCTATGAAGAAGAATGTAGCAAAAAAAATCAGAGGAAGACTCATCAACAACCTGTGTTATGCTGATGACACAGCCTTGCTTGCTGAAAGTGAGTAGGATCTGAAAGGCTTGTTGCAGAGGCTCAAAGACTACAGCCTTCAGTATAAATTACATATCAACATCAAGAAAACAGAAGTCCTCACCATTGGATCGATAGGCAACATCATGATAAATGGAGAAATTATTGACATTATCCATAATTTCATCTTACTTGTACCCTTGGTATCATCAGTCAGGAGATTAGGAGACATTGCTTTGAGCAAAGACTGTCAGGGAGTGCTCCAAAATACTGAAGAGTAATAATGTCAGTTTTAAGACTTAGGTTTGTCTGATTCAGGCCATGGGTTTTTTGGTGTTTTGTTTTGTTTTCAGTTGTTTGCTATGCTTCTGAAAGCTGGACATTGAATAAGGAAGACAGCAGAAGAATTGACGTCTTTGAGTTGTGTCATTGGAGTACTGCATATCCCATGGACTACCAAAAAAAAAAAAAAAACAAACAGTAAGTGTTGGGAAAGTGCAACCAGAGTGCTTTTTGAAAGCAAGGGTGGCAAAGCTTTGTTTCCCATACTTTGGACATGTTGTTGTTAGGAAAGGCAATTCCTTGGAAAGGGATATCATGCTTTGAAAGATGAAGGGTCTGCAAAAGAGAGGAGGACCCCTAAAGAGGTGGATTGACATGGTGGCCACAGCAGTGGGTTTAAGTGTTTAAGAGATAATGAGGATAGGTTAGGATAGGACAAGATTTCCTAAATGTCATTCATTAGAACACTATGAGTCATAGTAGACTCTCAATGGCACCTAACAGAAACAGAAATATGCCTTAGAGAAAAGACTTGGCAATGCACTCTTTAAAAGTCAACCATTCAATTTCCAATTTTGTCTGGAATGGAGAGACCCCAAGTAAGTAAAGCACTCCTTATAAAGAGAAACAACGTAGGAAGCATGTCACTCCCTGATCTCAAATTCTATGACGTAGCTGTAGTGGTCAAGACAGCGTGGTACTGGTACAATGACAGACACATAGATCAGTGCAATAGAATTGAGAATCCAGAAATCAGCCCATCTACCTATAGTCAACTGATTTTTGACAAGAAGATAAAAACAGTTAAGTGGAGAAATTGCAAAACTGTAGAAAATTCAAGCAAGACTCACACCTCAACACCATACACAAAAACCAACTCAAAGTGGATCAAGAACCTAGAAGCAAAACCAAGGATAATAAATTTCAACAGAGAAAAGCTTGGGAGAACTCTAGAAGCAATAACCCACATGAATAGTCTACCAAGCATCCTGAAAAAACTACAACCAGGAAAGAAAAAAAAAAGGATGAATGGGATCTTCTAAGAATCAAATCCCTATGCACATCCAAAATCTTTCCCAACAAGGTAAAAAGGAAAGTCACAGACTGGGAAAGAATGTTTGGTAATGATATGTCTGATAAGGGACTTATAGCCAGAATTTATAGAATACTCGAGCACCACAGCAAGATAAAGGTGAACAACCCAATTTCAAAATAGGCACAGGATATGAACAGACAATTCACCAAAGAAGACATTCAGATGGC
>NW_006399893.1:7936677-7942900 GCF_000299155.1 Elephantulus edwardii
TGTGTGTGTGTGTGTGTGTGTGTACACCGTCAAATCAGATCTGACTGGTACAGGAGGAGATTGTTCCTCCTTTTCCCGGAAGATCATCTGGTGGATTCGAACCATGTGCCTGTGGGATTGTAGTTGCAGCTCCTTGCCACTAGGCCACCAGAGCTCCCCCAGAGTGTGGAAATTATAGAACAATATCATTGATTTCACATGCAAACAAGATTCTACTGAAGATTATCCAAAACGACTAGAACAGCACTTCAGCAGAGAACTGCCAGAAGTCCAGGCTGGGTTTGAAGGGGTCGTGGGTCGTGGCACTAGGAATATTATAGCTGATGTTAGATGGATCTTAGATGAAAGCAGAGAATACCAGATGAATGTCTCTCTGTGTTTCATTGATTATGCAAAGGAGTTTGACTGTGTGGATCACAACAAACTGTGGCTGACTCTGAGAAGAATGGGAATCCCAGAATTCTTGATCATGCTAATGCGAAACCTATACTTGGACCAGTCGTCAGAGGCAGTCGTCAGAACAGAGCAAGGAAACACTACATGGTTCAAAATTGACAAGGGTGTATGTCGGGGATGTGTCCTATCTCCATACCTTTTCAACCTATATGCAGAAGAGATTATATGTGAGGCTGGGCTCTATGAGGAGAAGTGTGGCATCAGGATTGGTGGAAGATCCATCAACAATCTGTGTTATGTAGATAACACAACCCTCCTTGTTGAAACTGAGGAGGATCTGAAGTGCTTGCTGCAGAGGGTCAAGGACTGCAGACTTGAATATGGATTGAGGCTCATTATCAAGAAAACAAAGATTCTCACCACTGGACCAATTAGCAGCACCAGGATGGATGGTGAAGAGATTGAGCTTGTTCACAGTATTAGTTTACTTGGCTCCACAGTCAATACTCTTGGCACCAGCTGCCAGGAAATTAAAAGATGTACTGCGATGGGAAAGTCTGCTGTTAGAGACTTCTCCAAAGTACTGAAGGATGAGCAATGGTGTCACCCTGGAGACTAAGGTGTGTTTGATACAGGCCATGGTCTTTGCACTCACTTGTTATATACATCAGAGAGTTGGACAGCGACTTGGGAAGTTAGAAGGAGAATTGATGCCTTTGAGCTGTGGTTCTGGAGAGTAGTATTGAATGTACCGTGGACTGCCAAGAAAACAAACAGGTTCGTTCTGGAGAGGGTTAAACCAGGCTGCTCCTTGGAGGCAAGGATTCTGAGGCTTTGTCTGACATACTTTGGACATGTTGTAAGGAGGGACCAGTCCTTGGAGAGGGACTTCATGCTTGGGAGGGTGGAGGGACAGTGCAGGAGGGGAAAACCCTCTATGAAGTGGATTGATTCAGTTACTGTGGTAATTGGGATGGGTGTGTCAGAGACGGTGCAATCAGCACAGGACAGAGCAGGGTTTAGGGCTGTTGTACAGATAGGGTCACTATGAGTCGCAAGAGACTCATCAGCACATAACAACAGAAACCACAAGAGAGATGTAAATCAAAACAACTATGAAATATCATCTCACACCAGTAACAATAGCAAAGATCAACAGAGCAGCAAACAACACATGCTGGTGAGGTTATGGAGAAAAGAAAACCCTTATTCACTGTTGGTGGAAGTTGGTGCAACCACTCTGGAAGACTGTATGGCACTTTTTCAAAGAGTTGGAGGTAGAAATAGCGTTTGACCTAGCAATTTCACTACTGAGAATATACCCTAAAGAAACCGTAACTTCCACCAAAACAGATATATACACACCCATGTTTATTGCTGTGTTGTTCACAATAGCAAAGAGAAGGAAACAACTCAAGTACCCGTCAACAAATGAATGGATAGAGTAGCTGTGGTATATTCACACAATGGAATACTACATTAGCACTGAAAAACAAGGAACTCATAAGATATTATACAAAATGGGTGACCCTGGAAGACATTATGCTGAGTGAAATATCTCAGTCACAAAAGAACAAATATATAATGCCAACGTTATAAAACAGGACTGATGTGGGGGTTGTGAGGAAACTAAGAAAAGAAGGGATAAATAATGAACATTGCAATTAAATAGATGAGGGAAAGAACTGTCTGTCTAAAAGAAATATATGTTTAAGCATTATTTGCATGACAACACTCCAGAATAAGAGATGCATAGCAAGGTGGACTGGGGTGTGGGAGGGAGGAAATTGTGCAAAAATCAAAGAATCCTTTTAAAGAGAAGAGAACTGGGAAAAGAGGGAGGGAAATACGCAACAATGAATGAATGGATGGATATTTAGGGATTTTGTAAACTTTCATTAAAATATCATTTTAAAAATAATTTAAAAAAATAAATAAAAGTGAATCATTGACCCAAAGGCATCTAACAACAACATACCTACTTACTCGTTTTTCTTTTTTCCAAGGCCTTGACAATCTCTGTGCTATAATTTTGCTTTTCCAAAGTGTCATAGAATTGGGATCACATAATACCTCACATATTTTCATATTAGCTTTTTTCACTTGACAATGTGCTTTTCAGGGTGTCCTTCTCTTCTGATGTCTTTGTAACTCAGCATTTCTCTTTGAATCACCAATGATCTATTTCTACTCACTTTACTATTCCTTGGAGATGGATATGATGCTTGGAAGGGTAAATGGTCAGCAAAGGAAAGGCAGACCCTCAACCAGATGGATTGACACAGTTACTGCTGCAATGGGTTCTAGCGTGTCAGGAAGTATGTTGATGGCATAGGATAGGGCAGGGTTCGGATCTCTTGTTCAGAGGATCGATATGAGTCATACTTGACTTGACAGCACCTGACAATAGCAACAACTCACTTTATCTATATTTTCTTTAATTAGGACATTAACACTCTGGTATAGATACACTTTTCCTATTTAAAAGATTAGACAATCAGAGTTCCATGAATTTAAATAGTAAGAAAAACGAAATAAAAAAGAAAAATCAATATTAAATAATCACTGAATAGGTACCAATTGATACTTAAAGCACATTTAGTCTACATAATTATTTAGAGAAATTGGTATTATTATCTACATTTCATGGGCAGAAAAATCAATTTAGAGAGGACAAGTAACAATGTCACAAGGTGAATTGTAAAACTGGGAGTGAGATACAGGTCATGCTGACACCAGGGCCTGTGCTCATTCACTGCATTTAACAAGACACCTTCTCTAAATTTCAAAGTCTACGTCACATCCATCTAACTTCAAATCAGATACACTCTCCAGCCCTGTGATTCATATCAGTATGCATTAACTTTAGGGAGTCACTCACATTGATAGTTAGAACGGCCCTAACATTCAGTCCATCGTGTCATATTATTATTATTTCTATTATGTTATACTCCACTGGGACAATGGTCTATAGTGTTAGGTGAATAGCTTGGCATTTGATAGACTCACGTTGGCCTTTCAATTCTACCTCTTATTACTCTTTAATTGTCTTTACACATGATACATAACCTTAAGCTTCTGTTCCAGAATCTGTATTAATCTCTACCAAATCATAATAATTTACACAAATAAGCATGTGCATTTTAAGTCAAGTTATGAAAGAGCTTTAGAAACCATAAGGTCAAGATGCTAGTTCATAAACTGAAGACTCTTGCTATCGGTTTAGAACTGCATTGTGCCAAGTCCTTTATCTGAGCCGAGGAGTCTCCACATGGTACACACAGTTATTATGAGTTGTCTGCTAAGTAGGTGGTTTGAGTCCACCTAGATATGCCTTGGAAAGGACATCATGCTCAAAGGGTCAGTTAAAGAGAGGAAAACCTTAAACCACATGAATTGATACATTGGCTGTAACAATGGGCCCAAGTACATCAGAGATGAGGAGAATGGCAAAGCATTGGGCATGGTTCAGATCCATAGTTCATAGATCATGGGTCATAGGCTATGAGTCATAGTCAACTCTCAACAGCACCTAACAAGAACAACAGCTATGCCTTGGAGGAAAGACCTGGCAATGTGCTTTTTGAAAAATCATCCATTGATCTAATGCAATATCTGTCCTTATAAGACTGAGTTAGTTCACTCAGCATAATGCTCTCCAGTATCTCCCAAGTTACTTAGTATTCTTTGAAATCATTGCTCCTGATAGTATTGCAATATGAAATTTGTAAGCAAACCAATAAAAAAAATCATCTACTGAACATCTTAGGTATCACAATGCTATCAGACACAGACACAAATGGGGCTGCCATCAGTCACAGTCAACTTGGCAACAATCAGTTTTTATCTGAGTTCCAGTTCTGACAGTGACAATTCCTATAATTACAGGTTAGGAGATCAGATTAACATAGTAAAAGAGCACACCTTACTCTTTAATTCTAATACTTACTTGGTGACCATTAAATGTATGGCACAACATAGTACATAAAGCTTTCAAGTTAATTACAATTTTGTGAGAGTTGTAAGACAAGTAAATAAGTAGATAGTTTCTGCAAGCTCAGAGAAACAATATAGTTTGTGAGGCACTGTAGATTATTGCACTTATCAAGTCTTATAATTTAGGGAGAGACTGTGAAGCTCATTTCCCCTCAGCACAAGAATCAGAAAAGCTTTGATTTGAATTCTTGTAACAATTTATTGGCATTTTAACCATAGGAAAATTATTCAACCTATTAAATAGAAAGTACTAGATTTTTGGTTGTTGTTATGTGCTGTCACATTTTCTACAACTTACAGTGATCCTAGAAACAATGGCTCTTAAACTTAAACTATCCTGAACCAGCCTCACCATCTCCGACACATCTAACTCCATTGCCACAGTCACTGTTCTACTGCCACAGACCTTATCCAGGGCCTTCCTCTCCTACGCTGACCCTCTTCTCTTCCAAGCATGATGTCTCTCTCCAAGGACTTGTCCCTTACTGGTAACATGCCCAACGTATATGAGACAGAACTTCAAAATCCTTCCCTCCAAGGAGCAACCTGGTTTCACCCTCTCCTGGATAGACATATTTATTCTCTTGACGGTCCATGGTATGTTCAACATTTATCTCCAGCACCACAACTTAAAGACATTAATTCTTCTGTCATCCTTATTCATTGTCCAGCTCTCAGGTGCATAGCAGCTAATTGCAAAGACCATGGCCTGGTTCAGGTGCACCTTAGTCATCAGGCTGACATCATTACTCTTTAGCACTCTGGAGAGGTCCTTGACCACATATTTAACCAATGCAACTCATCTTTAGTCTCCTTATGTAGCATAAAAGTATTTGAGTTCTGATTGTTGTTGTTGCTGCAGCTATGTGTTGTTTTGAATGCTAAAGATTCCTGGTTAGACACGACTGACTAATAGAACATGTATATGTTTATCTCCACTCTCTTTTAAAGCCCTTGTAATATTACAGGTAAAAGGTTTTTTATATTTTTGGGTTTTTTAAAAAATACCAGGAATAGAAGAAAGGGAATGGAAAATACAGTGGACAAAAAACTGTAAATGTTTATAAGCAGAAAGAAGCTAATTACTTCCAGGGGCCAAGCCTAGACGCAAGCCAATTCACAGCACAGAATGCCAGAGCCCAGCAATTAGAAGGGGAGTAGAAGAAGTATTTACAAAAAAAAAAAAAAAGAAGAAGAAGGAGAAGAAAAAGAAAAAGTCTTTACAAGAAACAAGTAAGTCCTGGACTCCATTTCCAGCCTTATGCAGTCAGACCATTATGGAGTCAGAACTGACCCCGTAAGTTTTCAGAGACTATAAATCACAAGGAAAGAAATTGCTCTTCTTTCTCCCTTGAAGCAGCTGGTAGATTCAAATGGCTTGTCACTGGGTTAGTAGCACAACTCCTTACCCTAAGCTGCCAGAGCTCTCTCCAATGCGATGGATTGACTCAGTGACTGGGGTAATGGGATTAGGTGTGTCAGAGACAATAAGACTAGCTCAGGATAGAGCGCGGTTTATGGATGTTGTACATAGGGCCATTATGAGTGGCAGGTGACTGGAGGGCACATAACAACAACAACAATAAAGAAGGGATTAAAAAAAACAAAGGGATTAAGTGGAATTTCTACAGGGATTTATCTTTCACAGTAAAGATAAACAGCCTTGGAAATGCTGTCAGATATCTCTGTTGTTTTTGTGGTTAAGTGCCATCTAGTCCTTTGCGACTCATAGCGACCCTATTCACAACAGCCCTAAACCCTGCTCTATCCTGTGCCAATCTCATTGCCTCTGACACACCCATCCCGATTACCCCAGTCACTGAATCAATCC
>NW_006399893.1:7948410-7955216 GCF_000299155.1 Elephantulus edwardii
TTTTTTCCACAGATGTAAATCAATCTGATTCCTATGCATACCATCAGGTGAAATCCATGTGTATAATCTACGTTTATGTCTCTTAAAAAACGTATTTGCAATGAATAAGTCATAAGGCCTCTACGAACCATAATCAACTTGATAACAATTGAGTTTTGGTCATTTGATTGCTAGTAGAAAGTTGAGTCAGTTGGATCCACAGAGAGGAGCTTTGGGAGACAGTCATGGTGGTCTACTTTGAAAAGGTCACTGCCTTGGAAACCTGCTGGGACATAACAGTACTCAACTTTATGGCAACTAACAGCAGCAACTATTTCACTGGATTATCTTTTAAGGCACTGTCCACTTTGGCAACACCAAATCACCTTCCCCTAAACAGACAGCATATCCATGATGACTTTCTTCATTTATGTTGAGAACACATAAAAATTTAAGTCATTAGCTTCTACTAGGGATCATTCTATATGGTTAGTTCATTTATTGTAGCTGATAACAGAGACACCAACCTGAACTTGAACTTGAGCTGTAATAGCTTTAAAGAGACACAATATATTTTTACAAGAAACTCTATTTCCATTTTAGCTCATGGGAAGAAAAGTTGATTACTTTAAATTATTACCATTCTGTAGGGAGTTGGAAATTGGCTTAATATTATGCTGTCATGAAAGCATAATTAAAGGATTTTTCCTTTAACTCTTATTATAAATACTAGTATTAATGTTAAGTATTAATTTCGAAAAGGAATTTTACAAATTGTAATAACATTTCCCTTCTGCATAAATGTGAATGAACGACTTAATTTCATTTTTCTTTTAAATTAAAATTCTTCATATAGTGTTTCCTTAAACACCTAATTGTTATCCAAATGGAAACTGGTCCTTTCAACTCCATCGTTGTATTTCCCGTAAGCACGTATTTCTTTGTCAGGCCAGCTCCACCACCTGGTGTTGAATATTTAATTTGAACTAAATCTGCAGTATCTGGCATGATCTGTCAATCTCTCAACATCTGGCTTAACTGTAATCTCTGTATATTTATGTTTAGTCTTTTTACTGGCGTTTGGTAAGGAAAAAGAATGTATGTCAAACTGAAAAAAAAAATAGGATGAGTAAAAGTAAAACAACAATGCTATAGCGAGACCATTCTAGTCTATAGCAAAAACTTAAATGCCTAATTATATGGAAGATTATAAACAATATTTTAGTAACTGCTATCGTACATCATAGTCTTTGGTGTGATCTCTTAGATGTATTTATTTTCTGAAAATGCCATTAGTTGGACTAAGTATCACATTTGCATTATCTTCCCAAGAAATGATTCATACTGATGCACTCATTTTGTTGTTGAGCTAATGCAGTGTTAAGTGGTATTTTGGAAATTATTATGGAAAAGGTAATATTAGAGATATTGAGGTGAATAGTAAAACAGAAGAATAAATGTATGTCTAATACTTCTATGGAAAAGAAAATAACTGCTCTTCAGGCTTGGGTAAGTATTAAGAGAAATACATTTCCCTCTAACTTTACATATGTTTCCTTATAATTTTACATAATGTGGATTTGAACCTATGCCTTTGGGTTGGCAGTGCAGCTCCTTACCACTTGGGCCAACAGACGTTTTATTTTAAAAAATCAATTTTTTATATTAATTGTGATTTTAATGGAAGTTTACAGAAAAGTTAGATTTTCATTCATTCATTGTTGCACGTTAATATCCCTCTTTCCCTTTCCCGTCTCCCAGCTCACTTTTATAGTTGTTGTGGGTTTTTTTTAAACTATTCCTTCATTATTGCACAAATACCTCCATTCCCCCCTTCCCACCCCATTCTCTTTGCAATGTACCTTTTATTCTGGGATGTCGTACCTAAAATGCCTAATCATATATTCTTTTTGTTTTGTTTAAGTTATCAAAAATATTTTGGGGGGGGCGATGAGAAGGGTGGGGGGGGATTGTGTACCAGGGAGAGAGTGTTTATTTTACTTTTCAAAGAGAAGAGCAAACTGGGGTGGGGGGAGGGCTGGGCAGGCATGAATGAATGAATGGAAATCCAAAATCTCTTTAAATGTTCATTAAAATTATTAAAAAATAAAACTAAACATATATTCTTTTTAAACAGTTCTTTCTTTCATCTATTTCAATACATTGTTCATTTTTATAAACTTTGTTTACTCTTATCCTTAATAAAGAAAATTATGTCATCAATAATGCCCTGAAAACTATAGGGGCAAAGATTGAGGTTGTTAATAATGACATCTTGCTCAGCTCCACAATCAACAATCATAACACCAGCAGTCAGGAAATCAAAAGACAAATTGCATTGAGAAAGTCTGCTATCAGAGACCTCTCCAGAGTGCAATGACGCACCTAATCCAGACCGTGATCTTCTCAATTACTTGTTATGCTTCAGAGAGCTGAACCATGACTAAGGACAACAGAAGAATAGATGCTTTCGAGTTGTGATGCTGGAAATGAGGCTTGAACATGCCATGGACCGTGAAGAAGACAAATAGGTCTGTCTTGGAGAAGGTGAAACCAAGTTTCTCCTCGGAAGCTAGGACTTTGAAGCTCTATCTCACATATTTAGGGCATGTGGCCAGGAGAGACTGGTCCTTGGAGAAAGACATCATGCTTGGAAGGGTGGAGGGTCAGCGCAGGAGAAGCAGACCCTAGAGGTGATGAATTGATATAATAAGTGGGGCAATTGGGATTGATGTGTCCGAATCAGTGAGACTGGCTCAGGACAAGCAGGGTTCAGAACTGCTATACATAGAGTTGCTATGGGTCTCAGCAAGAACAATCACAATAGAAACAAAAATACTATAAAACCCAGCTGCTTATTGATTGATTTGGAGCCATGACGATTCACGAGTGTCAAAGTCTAATGGATATTAACTATTTGTAGTTGTCAATCCAAAGGCACATGGTTCAGAGTCACCAGCTGCAATTGGGAGAAAGAGGGTCAATCTCTTTCTGTGTGACTTACTGCCTCTGAAAATCTACTGATGTCAGCTGTGAGTTCCGACTTGATGGCCCACAACAACAACATCTACTTCAAATTGTCTCTTTGCTATGAAGACAGAAACACAGAAAACTCTCCAGCAAGTTTCCAAATCAGAAAATTACACAAGAGCAAATTATCACCTTTCTCCCCACAGCTATTGATGGATCCTAACCACCAGAGGCATGGGCTTTGGGTTAACAGTGCAGCTCCTTGGTACTCCTAATAATGCATTGTTGTTGTTGTTGTTATTGCAGTTGTTAAGTACAAGTGAGTCACCTGTGACTCATAGAAACCCTATGCACAGTAGCTCTGAACCCCTTACCCCAGTCATTGAGTCAATCCATCTTATCCAGGGTCTTCCTCTCTTGGATTGTTCCTCCATCCTTCCAAGAATGTCCTTTCAAGCAAGTCTTTCTCCAAGTACTGGTCCTTCCTGGCAACATGCCCAAAATACATGAGACAGAGCTTCAAAATCCTTGTCTCCAAGGAACAACTTGGTTTCACCCTCTCTAGAACAAACTTATTTATTCTCTTGGCAGTCCATGGTGTATGTTCAATACTCTTCTCCAACATGACAATTCTTCTTCTCTTATTCTTAGTCATTGTTCAGATCCCTAGTACATAGCAAATAATTATGAAACTCATAGGCTGGATCAGGCACATCTTAGTCCCTAGACTGACATCATTCCTCTTTAGCACTCTGGAGAGGTCCCTAACAGCAGATTTTTCTTGTGTAATTCATCTTTAAAATGTGTCAAATGCGATAAGTGTTACCTATGGTGGACTATGTTTGGTGGAATTCCCCAATTAAAACAAGCTTGGAAGCAGGAGTAGCATCCACTTCTGAAATAGTTTGTCTCTGAAATAGCTTGCCTCCAGAAACTCTTCTGAACTTGGAGGAGAAATGATGAGAGTTTTACAAGTGTTCAGGTCTTTCATTCATAGGGTTGCTATGAGTTGTCTACTACTCGACAGCACTTAACAACAACAATTCATCTTTTGATTTCCTGACTGCTGGTGCCAACAGTATTGATTGTGGAGCCAAGCAAGCCAAAATTGCTAATAATCTCAATCCTTTCTCCATCTATCCTAGTGTTGCCAAATGACCCAGTCATTAGAACTTTTATTTTCTTGATATTGAGCTTCAACCCATATTGGAGACTACAGTTCTTGACTTTGTGCAGCAAAAGCTTCAGGTCCTCCTCAGATGGCAAGCAATATTGTGTTATGTGCCATCTGCATAATGTAGGTTGTTGATGAATCTTCCTCCAATCCTGATGCTACATTCCTCTTCATAAAGTTCAGCTGCGTGAATGATCTGGTCCACATATAGATTGAGAAGGTAAGGAATACATCCCTAATTCACTCCTTTCCTTATTTTAAACCATGCAGTGTTTTCCTTGCTCTCTTCTGACAACTACTTCCTGTCCAGGTATAGGTTTCACACAAGCAAAATCAAGTATTCTGAGGTTCCTATTTTTCTCAATGTTAGCCATAATTTGTTATGATCCACACAGTCAAATGGCTTTGCTTAGTCAATAAAACACAGATGGACATTCTTTTCTGCTTTCAGACAAAATCCATCTGATGTTACCTATGATACCCCAGTACCATAACCTTTTCTAAAGCCAGTTTGTACTTATTTGAAAATATGAAAGACAACTATTTGCTACAATATTGAGTCCAAATCAAGAACTAGCTATTTGCTTAAGATATACCATGACATACAAATAGCTACACAGAGAAAGTTTCCAATAAATTATAGCTATTAATAGCTACCTAATTGATGAAAGCAAAAATCTTCACTATGAGACCAAATGGCAACGTGATGAAAAGATAAAGACTAGCATTGTCAATGGTTTCATTTTCCACCATCAACATCCATGGCGCCAGTTAAGCAATCAAAAGATGTGCTGCATTAAGCAAATATGCTGTCAAGGATCTTCATTCAAGTGCTCAAGAATAAGGACATCAATTTAAAAACTAAGATGTTTTCAATTTCTTTTATGTTTGTGAAAATTAGACAATGTATAAGAAGGACTGAAGAAGAATTTATGCCTTTGAATTATGGTACTGACAAAAAATTGTTAGACATCCAGAGGGCTACCAAAAGAACAAACAAATGAGTCCCAGAGGAAATGCAATCAGGGTACTCCTTAAAGGCAAGATGGTCAAATTTCTTCATCTCACATACATATTTTTGGCATATTCTTAGGAGGAACCAGTCCTTAGAAAAAGACATTATGCTGATAAAGGTAGAGGGGGAGGAAAGAGCAGAAGACCCTCAACCATATGGATTGATACCATGATGACCACAACGGGTCTGAGCACAGGGGAGACTGTGATGATGGTACATGCTAGGGCAAAGGGCTCTTTCTGTTGTTCATAGTTGTTGTGTGTCGTCAAATTGAAACCAAACCATAACTTTCTGGTGGGTCAGTTAAATCTCGTGGGAGGAGATTGCCTCTCCTTCTCCCATTGTTCATAGAGTCGCTATGAATTGTAGATGACTCAGACACCTAACAATGACAACATTTGAAGAACTCTCAAATAACTGGGTATTCAAGTTGTAATCCAAACCTCTCATTGTTGGAGATCTTGACACCTCACTTGGTCCTCAGTACCTTTTTCCATTAGTGTAAAATATAAAACAGCAAAATTCATATTTAGTGGAAATATGGATCATAAAATTTCCAAATATAGTATCATTCTTCCCTTTGTTATTTTTATGTTATTTACAATTCTTTTTTGTATTTATTATTTGTTTTCAATCAGTCACTCATCTATACTTTGTCTTAAATATTAAATAACATTGTGCAATGTCATTTCTCCTTTGTCATTGAAATTTCTAATCTTGAAAGTGCCATCTGCTGTGTCTTCCATTTGACAATTTTTTAAACATTTCTAAACAGGCACAACCTCTTCCTGCAAGTCTTGACTTTTTTTAACTGTAATCTTCAGAAAAGTAGAATCTGTAATGGACCACAACATTCCACATAAATGTGACCAAGGCAGCACTTAGACCTGTCTGGAGACTTAATATTATGTTTATTACACCCAGGTTCAGAGCACCATGTCTGGAATTTTGCTCTGAAAAATTGAAGAAACTCATTTAGATTGAGTTAAAATGAATGTCCAATTTGAATTTCTTGAATCTAGAAAATCAACCTGGATTTAAACAAAGCCATGGCACCAAGGATATCATTGTTGATGTTAGATGAATCTTGGCTCAAAGCGGAGTATACCAGAAGGATGTCTATTTGTGTTTTATTGACTATGCAAGGACATTTGACTGTATAGATCACAAATAATGAGAATCCCAGAACATTTAATTTTGCTCATGCAAAACCTATTCCTACTCCAAGCAGCTGTTGTCCATACAAAGCAAAGGATGAATTCATGGTTTAAATTCCAGAAAAGTGAACATCAGTGCTTTATTCTTTCTCCATACTTTTTCATTCATTCTTTATTTATTTATTTATTTCTTCATTTTCAAATAACTTTTAAAAAATTGGTTTGCTTACAAATTTCTTATCTTTTCAAAATTTATGCTGAACAGATCATTCAGGAGGCTGGATTTTATTAAGAAGAATGTGATATCAGGACTAGAGGAAGATTCATACGGTATGCAAATGACACAACCTTGCTTGCAGAAAGTGAGGAAGATTTGAGGCACTTGCTGTAGAAAATCAAAAACAGCCATGTTTATCGTGGCTTTGTTTACAATAGCAAGGAGTTGGAAACAACCTAAATGCCCATCAACAAACGAATGGGTAGAGAAGCTGTGGTATATCCGCACAATGGA
>NW_006399893.1:7955737-7957056 GCF_000299155.1 Elephantulus edwardii
GTCCTCACTACTGAGTCAAAATGGAGAAAAGATTGAAAGTATCAACAATTTCATCTTGCTTAGATTCACAATCAACATATACTTGCTATCATCATTCAATAAATAAAAAGATGTGTTGCACTGGGAAGATCTACTTTCAAAGATCTCCAAAGTGAGAAAGAACAATGAAGCCAACTTAAAGACTTAGGAGCACCTAAGGTCTTTCAATTACTTTCTTTGCTTCTAAAAGTTGCACAATGAATAAAGACGACTGAAGAAGAAGTGATACCTTTGAGTTCTGATGTTACAAGAGTACTGACTATCCCATGGACAGCTAAAAGAACAAACAATATGTCTTGTAGAAAGTGAAACCACTGTGCTCCTTAGAATCAAGGATTGTGAAACTTCATCTTATATACTTAGGGCATATTGTTAGGAGAGGCAAGTTTTTGGAAAAAGACATTATATGTGGAAACATGGAGAATCAGTGAAACAGAGGAAGACCCTCAACAAGGTGGATTGACACAGTGACTGTAGCAATGGACTCAAGTCTATCAAAGATGATGAGGAGGACACAGAATAGGACAGAGTTTGGTTCTGTAATTCACAAGTCGTTATGATTTGAAACAGACTTGATGGCACCTAATACCACCAACATCAGATTATTAGAATCTAATAATTAAGAAGTTTCATGTCATGCTAATATAATATAGTGAGTAAAATCTCAAAGTCACTAATTGCATTTGAATTGGAACTGACTCATAACTGAACCTACAGAGGATTTTTGGAGGCTGTAAATCACATAAGGGATTGTCCATTTGAAAGTGGCTTTGAACTGCCATCTTTGGGCTACCAACACAACTCCTCATGGACTATGCCACCAGAGTCCGTTAATAAAAAGCAAACAAATTAAAAACCTGGGAGAGAAAAAGTGTAGCACACTTACAGAAAATGGTCAAGAAGCTCAAGTTTAGACGAGAGTCTCTTTCCATCTCTCACACCTATTCTTCTTTCCACAGACCAGATTGTTCAGCTGCCCGGTGGTGGGAGACATGACCACCTTACAAATCCACACGTACAGTCCAAAGAGAAATTGTCTTAACAATTCTCAATTCTGACTTTAAAACTCTCAGAAAAGGATTTGGATACATGTTTTAAATTTTCACTCCAGGACCCCATCAATAGTGGCGAGGAAACCAGATCATGTTGTGATTTGAGTACTTTAATTGCAAACATTGGAATAAGGAGAAAGGTCAATTTGTAGGAAAGGTGCCATTTACATGATACATTGTTCTGTTTTTGTTTCATTTTTTTTCTATAATTATATTTTATTAATTTTC
>NW_006399893.1:7959062-7987083 GCF_000299155.1 Elephantulus edwardii
CCCTTTAAGAAAACTGAAATTATAAAAACAAGAGCAGAAATAAATGAAATAGAAAACAGAAAAACAATTGAAACTATCAACAAAACTAGGAGTTGTTTTTGTTTCATTTTTAAGTCTTTATTCCATTTATATGTAAATGGTGGTACAGTCGGTCTCATGCATTCTGTTTTGTGCCTGTGACATTGTGGCTACCAAACCTGTGGCATTATTTATACCTACTGAATTTAAGCATATCTTTGCAGCCTAATGATGTTTTACATGCTCATTCTTCACTCAGCATATATTTTTAGTATTTGCTAATTTTCTACAGTATGCCTTTTATATCTTTATGAGGAATGACAAAAATAGGCAAGGTCACAGAAAGAACTTTGCTGTATTCTATTAGAAGCTTCTTTGTGGATTAACATGAATTTGTTACTAAGCACCTTTTGGATATAATCATTCTGTTGGCCAGGATTGTTTAGAAAAGAACCTTTCCAGAAACACAAGGATGTAAATGTCAGAGACAGTCATGTTGGAAGCTTAGTCATCTCCACACTCCATGGTAGGAACTATTTGAGGAGCAGTGCAGTTACAACACAAAGGAAGAATTCTCAGACAACACTCATTTCCTTCCTTAATCAGTGGACTGAAATATCTGGTAACATTGTGCACATTATTATCTCAAAAAAGAGCTCAAAAAGATGTTTCCTAGAATCTCAGATTGTGACAGGAAGGGTAAAGTCTGAAACCCGAAATGGAAGGAGTTGAGGCTGCTGCCTTCAATAGATGGTCTAGGTGACAGCCCCTAACTAGTCTCTAAGCCAAGAACCCAGCACTCAACAGCAGTTACATTGAGCAAATCTTATTTCTGTGACAAAGTTCTCAGTAAAATTGATTGATACCTAACTTTAGATTCTTTCCAATTTTTATTGATGTGCCACACTGAATTTTCTGGCATCATAGTGGAGTGAGTGGTTTATGCCAGTCTTCACTAGCAACTCCATTTTGGTGGTGGTGTTATGGTTGTTATGTGTCATCAAGTCGCCTGTGACTCATAGCGACCCTATGTACAACAGCCCTAAATCCTGTTCTATCCTGTGCCAATCGCACTGTCTCCAACACACCTACCCCGATTAACCCAGTCACTGAATCAATCCATCTCATCAAGGGTATTCCTCTCCTGCACTGGCGTTCCACCCTCCCAAGCTTGACATCCCTCTCCAAAAATTAGTCCCTCCTTGCAACATGTACAAAATATGTCAGACGAAGCTTCAGAATTCTTGCCTCCAAGGAGCAGCCTGGTTTAACCCTCTCCAGGACGAACCTGTTCGTTTTCATAGCAGTCCATGGTATATTCAATACTCTTCTCCAACATCACAGCTCAAAAGTATCAGTTCTCCTTTTATCCTCCTTAGTCATTGCTCTCTGACGCATAGTAAGTGATTGCAAAGACCATGGCCTCTATCAGGTGTACCTTATTCTCCATAGTGACACCATTGCTCTTTGGCACTTTGGAGAGGTCCCTAAAAGCAGACTTTCCCATCACAATACTTCTTTTAATTTCCTGGCTGCTCGTGCCAAGAGTGTTGACTGTGGAGCCTAGCAATCTAAAGCTGTTGACAATCTCAATATCGTCACCATCCATCCTGATGTTGCCAGTTGGCCCTACGTAGTAAATTATTCACTTATCCTTTAATTCTTTAACTAGGTATTTATCCAAGTTAGCATGTGTCAGAGATTGTGGATAGAGGCTATTGGTGGTTAAGTTGTAGAATTTTCACCTTTCATACAAGAATCTCGAGTTCTATTCCTAGCCAAGGCATCTCACATGGAGCCACCTTCAGTGGACACTTAGGTGTTGCTATAATTCTGTACAAGCTTGAGAAGAACTTCTAAACTAAGATAGATGAGGAAGAAAGGCCTGGAAATCTACATCCAAAAATAAGCCAATAAAAATCATGTGGATCCCAATGCAACACTGATCAGTCTGCAACTGATCAGAGAGATGGGCAGGTCCAAGCAGTGCTTCTTTCCATTCTGAGTGAGTTTACCTGTTCTGCAAAACAGGCATAGCCCCTAACTTCAGGGAACTTAACCTGCCCCAGCAACCCCTGTACTTGAGTCAGACAGGTCTACTCACCAGCTCAGCCTCCTAGCATTCTGATGACCTTCCCCCTTCAGACCTAGAATTCTTTCCACTGCACAAACTCCTTTTTAAATGTATCTCAAAGTGAAGTGTGCCTCCCCATCTACTAAGTTTTCCAAATACAGCCTGCAGTTATTTTTCTACGATATGAATTCTTAACACTAAATTGCATTGCCACAGATGGGCAAGTACCACTTCAATCTGATTAAAATAAATGAGCCCCAAAGTGTTACAGATCCATGTTTAGATCTTGCCTCAACTATGTACTGGACTGTGGATTCATAGGTCATTTAGTATTCCTGAGCCATCTGTAACATGAAGTTGTTAATATCACTGTCATAGAGACTTTGTAAGAATAAATCATTCACTCTATCTCACACTTTCCCATCCAGACATTAATTTCTCTAACAGCATGTGGTGAAAAATAATATTTAAAGCCAGAGGATGAGTGTACACTTCCTAACTATACTATCTTAAAAATGTCACTTGATGTGTATACAGCTCAGTTTTGGGGGGCCCAAAATGGGGGTAATAATTCTCACTTCAATGAGTTGCTTTGGCTAATGGAAAAATGTGGAAACAGACAAAAGTGATGATTGAGATGAACTAAGGTCACAGAGGGTACACTGGTGGCATAGTTGTAAAAAGCTGTGCTGAAATCCCAAAGGCACATGATTTGAATCCACCAGCTGCTCCACAGGAGAAAGATGGGCAATCTCCTTCTGAGAAATTAACTGCCTCTGAAAATTTGCTGGAGGGTCAATTTTGGGTTGAGTCCAACTCTGTGATACAAGAACAACAAACGGAATTATTCAACACAAACTCTTTAATGCCATATTTATTTCACTCAGCATTTCATCTGGATATTTGTGTGAGTCACATGTTGCACTAACTTATTCTTTTAATTGCTCTATAATATTTATTATTTGATTATGCCAAACTTTATTCATCAGTTCTACTGTTGATTAACCATGTTGCTAAAGTTTGGAACTATTACTGCAAGTGAGGTTGTGAACAGTCTTGTAAATTTTGAAGTTCACCAATATATACATTTCTGCTGAGTACACTTACTTGTTGAAACATTTAAATTCATGTTCCATTAATTTTTGAACTCTTGTTTTTAAGCACTTTCTTCAGTGCAGATTGAACATCTTCATTCACCCACATATGCTACCTCCTGAAATGACTAAGCGTCTGCCAATTCATTTTGGTATAGTGACTTTGTGCATGCCTTCAATTCTCTAAATAAATACATTTTCTCTTTCACTCTATGCTAGTGAATTGGAAGAGTTAAAATTGTCAATATTTCAATATCTTTAAGTTAATGGTTAGATTAATACAATCCAAACAAATATCCCAACAAATTTTGTCAAGACACGTCAGAAAGCTATTAAAGTTAAAGCAATGAAATTTTACTAATGGGATAGACTAGAAAATTCCAAATCTATACAGCTAACTGACATTTAACAAAAGTGACATTGCTGTAGAGTGTAGAAAGGATGATATTTTTAGTAAATGGTGTCATTTGGATGTTGACATGGGAGGTGATGGAACTTTTTCTCTACTGTCCACAAATTAATTCAAGGTAGATTATATAAATGCAAACATTAAATAAACATATACAAAAGTTTTTAGGAAAATAATTGGAATTATGTCTTGACTATCCTAGGGAGGCCAAGTTTTCTTAAATAAGACACAAGATGCACTCATCATAAATTGTTATACTGAGCTGCATTAAAATTAGGAATTCCCTATTCACCAAAAGGTAACATTAAGAGAGTGGAAAAATCAAGTCTCAAAAAAAGGAAAAGACATAGAAAAGGACTCATGTCTAGAATATATAAAGAATTCTTAAAATCAATAAGAAATACAAAAATGGGCAAATAACTTAGTCACTTCATCAAAGAGTTTATTTAAATGGCCAGTAAATACATGAAATAAACCAGAAACTGTACTTTAAAACCACACTATGTCACAACATTCCTCTTTCACTAGAATAGCTGGAAGGAAGGGAATGAAGAAGACGGACATATCAACTATTGGCAAGAATACAGATTGACTGAAACTCTCACTTACTGATATCAAGATGTAAAACTGGTTAGAATCACATTGGAAAAATATTTAGTGTTCTGCTAAATCTGAAAACAAAAATGCTCACACCTGGGTCAATAAACAGCATGATGATCAAAGTAGAAGATGGAAGATGCCATGGATTTCATTTTACTTGGATTCACAACAAATACTCATAAAAGCAGCAGTCAGGAGATCAAACAACACATTGTTTAGGGGGAAGTATGCTACGAAGAACTTCTTTAAAGTGCTAAGGAGCAAGGATATCATTTTGAGGACTAAGGTGTATTTGGCCTAACCTGAGGTATTTTCAACTGCCTCAGATGCACCTAAGGATCCCTGGTAGTATAGTGCGTAACACAGCCTGCTGCTGACTGAAAAGCTGTTGATTTGAATCCACCTTCAGCTCAGCACAAGAAAAACAGATATACAGCCTTAAAAATCTGCTGACAGATCACTAATAAGAGGGAACAGTGTGTTCATATGCATGTGAAAGCTGGACAGGAGATGTAAGAAGGATCAATGGGTTTGAATGTGGCATTGGCAAAGAACATTGAATATTGCAGAGACTGCCATAAAGGCCAGCAAACCGGTCTTGAAAGAAGCACAGCCAGAATAGATGTGAAGATGGTAAGCTTCATCTTACCAGCTTTGTCAATGGTATCAGGAAAGACTAGCCCTACACAATGACATTGCACTTGGTCAGTAGAGGGGGAAAAGTCACATCAACTGAAGCTCATTAACAACCTGTGATATGCAGGTAGCATCATCCTTGCTTGCATGAAACAAGGCTTGAAGCCCACACTGAAGTAAAGTTTGTCCAGTCTTCAATATAATTTATACCTCAACATAAAGAAAACAAAAGTTGTCACAACTGGACAAATAAGCATAATCAAGATAAATGCAGAAAACATCAAAGTTATCCAGGATTAATTTTACTTAATCTCCAGTCAACACTCTCAGAAGCATTGGTCAAGAAAGCAATCAAAAGACATATTGCATTGAGCAAATCCACTGTAAAGGACATTTGTAAAGTGCTAAGGAACAAGGATATTAGTAGGTAAAGTGCTGGACTGCTAATTGAAAGACCCGGCAATTTGAACTATCAGCCATTCCAAGCAAGAACAACAGGCTGCTCCTGTTAAAACATACAGCCTCAGAGATTGGATAGATGTGCAGAAGGTACACATGTTAAAGAGAACCTGATGCATCAAACCACTGGAGACGGGAAGCCTTTTGGTTAGCAGCATGACACCCTATAGATGGTATAAGCACATCAGACCTCTGTATGCTTGAGTTTCTTTTTTTTAATCTAAGTCATAGTATTTCTTCTTTCATATTCGTGTGAAAATAGGACAATGAACAACATAGATCGAATAATTGGTGCCTTTAGCTGTGATATTGATAAAGAACATTGGATATTCATTTCATAGATTGCTGAAAGAATAAACAAACTGGTCTTGAAATAAGTGCAGCCAGGAGGCTCCTTAAAGGGGAAGGTTGTGAGATGGCACTTCCTCTATTTGGTGTATCATCAGAAGAGACCACCTTCTGGAGGACATTGGTAAAGGGGGAAGACCTTCCAGGAGATGGAATGACTCAGTGGCTGCACAAATGGACTTAAGCACAGAGATTTGGAGGATGTGGCAGGACCAGGTACTTTCATTCTGTTTTACATTAACTGCTGAGAATTAGAACAAATTGGAAGGCATGAAAAAGTAATATTTATTCAGTATTAATGTTTATACTTAAACGTTTCATAGCAAAGCTTTATAGTTATCAGCACAGAACTTTTAATATCTGTCACTAGATACATTCCTAGGTTTGTCAATTATGATGTTTCTTTAGGTTTTTTATTTTAACTTAACCAGAACCATTTGTTTGCCAGTATATTAAAAAAAAAAAATAAGATTGGTTTTATGCAATAATCTTGAACCCAGGTACCTGACTATATTTGCTTATAAATTCTCTAGTTGTTGTTGGGTGTTTTAATTTTAATTTGTCTCAATTGCTTTTTCTATTAACGCAATCACACTGAGCAGTGTAATTCATTATTTTTTTAAAGCTGTTATTTTTATCACTATGCCTTCCCCTTTCAAATGCACCTGCTTTCAAGGAGAGACTTGATCTTGCATCTTGATGCCCTATGGCGACAAGAAGGCAGTTTGGGCCCTTGGCGCCCACCTCCCTCTTTCTTTCTTTAATATATTATTTAATTACAGTGAATAATAATGATTTTATTTTCTCTTTTCCAACTTTATGCCTTTTCTTGTATTGCTAGAGTTCTTTCCCTAGGAGGGGTGACAATAGGCATCCATTTTTGCATTCCAGCCTCAGGGAAAAAAATTGTTATCAATAATTCATTATTGATTTCTTTCATGATTTGCTCAGAGTTTTCATCATAACAAAGTATTGTATTTTACCAAAAGGATTTTTGTTATTAATATAGTAATTTTATTTATCTCTATTTTTCTTTGAATGTGGTGAGTGATATGATGGGTTGCTATTAGTAAACTATCATTAACATTTATGGAATAAATGTCTCTCATTTGTGATATTTTATCCATTTTATGTTATTAAATTCCATTTTCTCTTATTTTAATTAGAATTTTTACATTTGTGCCTACACTATATCCTGGCCTCTGATTTTTTTTCCTTGTAATGCCTGTAAATACAGTTTTATGTACTTTCTGTCAGAAAGTAGAAAAATAGGATGGTTATCAAAATTATAGTAAGGCTGGAAAATAGACCTTCTTTTCTATTCTCTTGAAGAGAACATACAAATCTGAAGTAATAAATTCCATTGATATTTTCTAGGACTTCTCAAACAACACATCTAGACAATGAGTATACTTTTTATGGGACATTCAAAAGAAAATGTTTAATTTCTTATTGTTACTGTTGTTTGATGCCATCAAGTTGAGAATGACTCATAGTGAACCTTGGAACAGCCAACTTGAACTCTGCTCTGTCCTGGGCCATCCTTATCATCTCAAATGCACTAAGGCCCATTGCTGCAGTCACGGTGTCAATCCATCTTCGCTGACCCTCCATCTTTCCAAGCATAATGATCCTTTCCAAGGAATAGTCTATCCTTGCAACATGCTCAAAATATGAAAGATGAAGCTTTTCCATTTTTTAACCTATTTACAATTTATTAGGTAAATGATATCCTGATTTCCATTTATTTTGCCTTTTGGTTATATTTTCCGTGAATTTATCTATTTCCTTTAAGTTAGTGTAAAGTTATCATACTTTCTTTAAAATATCTGAAGAATTAATACTAACATATCTTCTTTCATTATTGATTTTACTTTTGTTATTTTGTTCTGTGCTATGAAGTTGGAGCTAACTATGGTGGCTTAGTGGTAAGGAATTCCGTTACAAACCCAAAGGTATGTGGCTGAAATCCACCAGGTGCTCTGCAGGAGAGGATGGACAATTTCTTCCTATGGGATTTATTATCTCTGAAAATCCACTAGAAAGTCACTATGGATTGGTTCCAACTTAATGGTACACAACAAAAATATAGCTGGACCCTTTAGAGGTTTTCAGAGGCTGTAAATCATAGGAGGTCAAGGACTGCAGCCTTCAATATGGATTGAGGCTCAATATGAAGAAAACAAAGATCCTCAGCACTGGGTCAATTGGCAACATCATGACAGATGGTGAAGAGATTGAGATTGCTAACAACTTTAGTTTGCTTGGTTCCACAATCTTTTGGCACCAGTAGCCAGGAAATTAAAATATATATTGCGATGGGATAGTCTGCTGTTAGGGACCTCTCCAAAGTACTGAAAAGCAATGATGTCATTCTGGAGACTAAAATGAGCTTGATACAGGCTATGGTCTTTGCAATCACTTGGTTGTTAAGTGTCAGAGAGCTGGACAGTGATTAGGGATGATAGGAGACTTGATACCTTTGAGCTGTGGTGTTGGAGAAAAATATTGAATATACTATGGACTGTTAAGAAAATGAACAGGTTTACCCTAAAGAGGGTTAAACCAAGCTGCTCCTTGGAGGCAAGGATTCTGAAGCTTTATTTGACATATTTTGGACATGTTGCAAGGAAGGACCAATCCTTGGAGAGGGACGTAATGCTTGGAAGTGTGGAGGGGCAGCTCAGGGAGAGGAAGACCTCCATGAGGTGGATTGATACAGTGACTGGGGAAATAGGAATAGGTGGGTCAGAGACAGTGAGATTGGCACAGGATAAAGCAGGGTTTAGGGGTGTTGTACACACGGTTGCTATGAGTCACAGGTGACTCGACGGCACATAACAACAACAACAAATCACAGGAGAGGAAATTGCCCATCTTTCTCCTGCAGAGCAGTTGGTGGATTCAAACTGCTTGGCTTTCAGTTGGCAGCACAACTTCTTACCACAGGTCAACTCAGCTGTGAGTTAGTTCCAACTTAACAGTAGTGAATGAATGATAATCAATATTTGTAACATTGTTTCTATTTCTTTATTATATTTTCTATTTGTCTTGCCAGAGTTTCACTAAGTTGATTCAAAACTTTCCCAAAAAATCAACTTTTTGTTGTGTTGATTTTTACTATTTTCTTTTGACTAATTTGTTTCTCTTGAGATGAAAATTATTAATGCAAAGCTTTGCGTTTTTTACAGTATACGCTTTCAGGGTGTACATGTTCCTGTAGTATTACATGAATTCTCTGATTTTCTTAATCTGAACATGTATTTCTTTTTCCTTTACATTGGAAGGCTATTTTTCATAATTATGAAATTCTAAAGGCACTCTATTTGCTTAGTGGCATAGGAGTTGTGCTGCCAACCCAAAGGTATCCAGTTTGAATCTACTAGTTGTTCCTTGGGAAAAGATGGGCAATCTTCTCCCAAGAGATTTAAAGCCTCTGAAAACCTACTAGTGGGCCAGCTATAAGTTTGGTTCTGACCCAATGGTAAATGACAACACCACATAATTCTAGATTATAAGTTATTTCTTTAAGAATTATTTGCCTGTCTGCTGTAAGATCTGTCATGCCACATTTTTACTTTATTTAGCTGAAAAAATTATCTTTCTTTTTTCTTCTTTGATTACTGGATTATATGAAATGGAAGCAGGAGCGACATCCACTTCCATAATAGCTTGCTTCCGGAAACTCTATGAACGTGGAGAGAGGATGACAGACACACAAGTGCTGAGGACTCTTCGTCATAGGGTCGCGGTGAGTCACCTGCGACTTGACGGCACTTAGCAACAACAACAATACATAACTTTAAAGTTCTTGGTTATTTATCGCTTAGCTTTTGTTATGAATTTCTAAAGTAATTCTTCTATGTTCATAAAACAAAACAATTCTAAATATTTGCAATTTTTTTGCAGCTTGCTTAGTGATACAGCATATGGTCAATTCTAATACATGTTGCACATATATGAGAGAAAAAATATTCTATAGTTGTTCAAAATAGTGTTCAATAGTATACATATAGAATCACTGTACATTTTTCTATTGTACATCATAATAGAATTTATATGCATCTGTTGTTATTGTTGTGTACTGTCAAGTCAGACTCATAGTTGACCCTCCAGTGGGATTTCAGAGACAGTTAATTGCACAGGATGAGATTGCCCATCTTTCTCCCATGAGGCAGCTGATGGATTTGAACTGTGTGCCTTCGAGATTGCACCATAGCTTCTTGCCACTAGATCACCAGAGCTTCCTAGACCTTTTATAAAATAGCTTTGAAAAATAGCTTTGCCCAATCCTTCAACATCCTCATCATCTCTGTTATGCTTAAGCCCATTATTACAGTCACTGTGTCAATCTATCCTGTTGAAGACCTTCATCTCCTTTTCTGGCCCCTCTACCTTTTCCAGATAAATTATAACCCTTAAGAGCAAATCATAAGGACAAGCAAACACACAGATATGGACTGCCAAGAAAACAAATAGGCCTGTCCTGGAGAAGGTGAACTAGGCTGCTCGTTGGAGGCAAGGATTTTGAAACTCTGTCTTATATATTTTGGGCATGTTGCCAGGAAAGGCCAGTCCCTGGAGAAAGACATCATGCTTGGAAGAGTAGCAATTCAGCACAGGAAAGGAAGACCTTGGATGAGATGGATTGACACAGTTACTGTAGCAATGACATCAGAAGTGAGGTTGGTTCAGGATAGGACAAGGTTCAGGGTCATTTTTCATAGGTTCACTAGGAGTCATAGTTGACTCAAAGGCGCATAACAACAGCAACTACCTTTCAAAGGATGATGATATTTCCAGGGACTAGCCCTTCCTGAAACATGTGAACGATATAAGGCAAAATCTCATCATCCTTACTCATGTTGTACTTCATCAAAGACAGATTTTTTTTAATTCTTTCAGCAGTCAATGGAATTATTCACTCTTCTTTGCCAATATCTCAACTCAAAGATGTCAAGTCTTTCCTTTTTCCTTGTGTTTTTCACACACATGAAATAGTTGAAAATACTATGGCTTGGTTCAGGTGCACCTTAGTCCTTAAAGTGATGTTATTTTTGCTTTTTAGCATTTTAAGAGATTCTTGGCAGCACACTTGCCCTGTGCAATATGTCATTTGATTTCTTGATTGTGGCTTCCATATCTGTTGATTATAAATCCAAGTAAAATAAAATTCTTGACAACTTCAATCTTTTCTCTATTTATCATGATGTTGTTTATTGTGATATTGTGTTTATGTATATTTAAAACTATTTTTATTTCCATTAAGTAATCCCTTAGAGAAAATTATCAGGAGAGGCACAATAATAAAAAATATCTCTTCAGTTCTTATTCTTTATGTAATATGAGTACTAAAAGCATTACATCTAATTATGTCAGCTAATTGTGCATGAAATCACCAAATTCCCCACAATGTTGATTATTTAACTGTTTTGTTAATATAATGTATACTAAATTGTAACTCAAAATTGACAGTAATTTTCATGTCTTTGATAACCAGACAAGATGAGCATTTTTCTAGGCATTCAGTTACTATTTCAATTTCCTCTCATATAAATTGTCTATTCATGTCATTTACAAACTATTGTGATCCTGATACTTTTAGAATAAATTTGAATGAGTAATTTTATAATACCAGTAGCTAGTCCTTAGCTTACATATTTATGTAAATTTTTCTCAACCACGGTATTTTTAATTTAACTTTGCTGCTTTCTATCACACAATCACGTTCAATTTACTGTAGATTTTAATCTATTCTTTTGTTTGTGATTGCTTCTGTTGTTTCAAAATTGTGAGTGTTTTAGAATCTTTCCCAACTTCCCTCCTAAATTTTGCCTTGCTATAGAGGAGAGCCTCTGTGATGCAGCAGTTAGATGTTTCATTGCTAACTGAAAGGGCAATGGTTAAAACTTAGTAACTGCTCAGTTAATAACAATTGTGCCATCTGCTTCCAAAAAGACTTAGAACGTTGGAAACCCCATTATAAAAAGAGCCAAGGCAACATGAGGATGGCCATATCTGACTTTTACTAACTCCACAAAAGGAAACTACCCCCTCTCAACAGCATCCACAACCCAAAACCTACTTCCAAGAGGTCAGACATATCCTCCACATTCTCCTCTCTCTTTATATAAATTCCAGTGCCAATTCAGCTACATTACTGAATCTATTGCAATAGCATTAGGATTGGTGGAAGAATAATCAACAACCTGCATTATGCAGATGACACAACCCTGCTTGCTGAAACTGAGGCGGACCTGAAGCGCTTGCTGCAGAAGATCAAGGACTGCAGTCTTCAATATGGATTAAAGTTCAATATCAAGAAAACAAAGATTCTCACCACTGGGCCAATTGGCAGTATCAGTATGGATGGTGAAGAGATTGAGATTGTACACAGCTTTAGTTTGCTTGGCTCCACAATCAACACTCTTGGTAACAGCAGCCAGGAAATCAGGAGACAAATTACATTGGGAAAGTCAGCTGTGAGGGACCTCTCACGAGTACTGAAGTGCAACGACGTCAGGCTGGAGACCAAGGTGCGCCTGATCCAGGCTATAGTCTTTGCAATTACGTGCTATGCATCGGAGATTTGGACAGTGTCTAGGGATGATAGAAAGAGAATTGATGCCTTTGAGCTGTGGTGCTGGAGAAGAGTGTTGAATATACCATGGACTGCTAGGAGAACAAACAGGTTTGTCCTGGAGAGGGTGAAGCCAGAATGTTCCTTGGAGTCAATTCTGAAGCTTCGTCTGACATAGTTTGGGCATGTTACAAGGAGGAACTGGTCCTTGGAGATGGACATCATGTTTGGGAGAGTGGAGGGACAGTGCAGGAGAGGAAGACCCACGATTAGATGAATCGATTCTGTGAGTGGAGTGGTGGGAATGAATGTGTTTGAGACAGCGAGATTCGCAGAGGATAGAACAGCGATTAGGGCTCTTGAGTTGCAAACGACTCTATGACACATAACAACAACAGCGATAGCTCACAGATCATACCAAATAGTATTCATGGTTACAGGGTTTATTGTTGTTGTTGTTGTTGTTAGGCGACAACTAACTAGTGGTGTATGACTCATACTGACCCTATGAGCAACAGATCTGAACTCTGTCCTATCCTGTGGCATCCTCACACTTCCTGATAGAGTCCATTATTGCAGTCAATGCACCTGGTTGAGGGTCTTCACTGATCCTGCACTCTTTCAAGCATCATGTCCCTTTCCAAGGAATACCTCCTCCTAGCAACATGCCTAAATTATGTGAGGAGAAGCCTCATCATTCTTGCCTTCAAAGAATATTCTAGCTGTACCCTCCCCCAAGACATATTTGTTGGATCTTTTGGCTGTTCATGGTCTGTTCAGTGCTCTTCTCCAACACCACAGCTCAAAGGCATCAATTCATCTTCTGTCATCTTTATTCATTGTCCAGCTCACAAATGCATAGCAAGCTATTGGAAAAACCATGGCCTGAATCACACATACACCTTAACCCTCAAATTGACATCATTACTCCTCAATAATATGGAGAGGTCTTTTACTGCAGATTTTCCCAGTGCAATGCATCTCTTTATTTCCTGACTGTTGGAACCAAGGATGTTAATTGGCTAAGGGGCCTAAGTGGCACTTGTCTATCAGTTTACTGTGCTGTGATAATTTGCAGGTTGCTGTGATACTGAAAGTTATGCCACTGGTGTGCCAAATGCCGTATGAGTTACCCATGGTAGACAGGTTTTAGTGGAGCTCCTAGATTAAGACAGACTAGAAAGCAGGATTGACCACTCACTTCTTAAATAACAGGCCTTTGAAAATTCTATGAACACTAGAGGAATGAGGTTAGTAGAGCCCATATTGAAAGTCAAAATTAGAATAACAATGGGTTTTATTAGGGTAGTCAAAAGACTGTTTTTCAGTTTGTCATCAGGATATTATCATTCAGTCAGGATAGTTTCTGAAATGGGTTTGTAGATCTCTCAGCCTTCAGCCTTGAAGCTTTAGGCCAGTGCTACAAAGCTCTCTTAGTCCTACCAGTTACAATGTCTCCCCCAAAGTCTCCAGTAAACTTGGGAGAAAGTTCCCAGCTCTCGTTCCATGTGACACCAGTCCTGAGGTTAGCTATTGCACATTGAGTCTCCTGCTCTGCTGTGTCTGTGGATATTGGTATGAGTGGTCAGGACATTTTGGCCCTGAAAAACACACATTCTGCCTTCTCTGCTTTTTTTTCTGGTGGCAACTCTGACATTGAATCTACTCAATTTAATGAGACACTAACCAATTTCTTTGTAGATAAACTAACACATCTATTTGCATATTCCTGCCTATCCACATAGCAAAGGCAAAGTTAATGGCTAGAAAAGCCATTTTAAATAATAAACCCTTGACACCATGCTCACAGAGCAATTCTACTCTTCCCAGTAGGGTCTCTATGAGTTGGAATAAATTTGGCTACATTGAATTTACAGTATATAGCAGCATTTTCCAATAGGAATATGAACCAACTACTGTAATATATTTTCTACTCATCACATTAAAAAGTATAAATACACAAGTGCAATTAATCTTTCAATTAATAGACTTTCTTTCTTGAAGTGATTTTGTTCTTGATGTAATGTAGTATCAAGTTGGACCCAACACATAGCTGACATCCAGCGGGTTTTCAGAGATAATTCACATGAGAGGAGATTCCTCATCTTTCTCCTACAGAGAAGTTGGTGGATCCAAACCACACGCCTTTGGGATGGCAGCATAGTTCCTTACCACTAAGTCACCAGACAGAGATTTAAGGTTTGCGGAAAGATCAAGCAGAAGTATAAGTAGTTCTTACACACTCCTTATTATACGGTTGTTCCTAAATATAGTTTCTTCATTTAATAGCATCTAGCATCATATTTATATGTTATAACGGAAGTCCCTAGTTTTAAAACCCTATTACTTTAGGAAATATCATGTGTTTGTCATTGTTGTTTTTGTTGTGTACTGTTGAGTCGGAATTGACCCATAGCTGACCCTCCAGTGGGTTTTCAGAGGCAGTTAATTGCAAGGGAGGATATTGCCCATCCTTCTCCTACAGAGCAGCTGGTGGCCTTGAATGCTGTGCCTTTGAGATTGCAGTGCAGCTCCTTGCCCTAGGCCACTATCATACTAAAAACTAATCTGCAATATCACTTCACCATCTCAAAAATTTTCTGCATTCAATCTATTCATCCTTCTTTTACACTCCTCGAAATTTCCGCATCTGCTGATCTTTTTTTATTGCCTCTATTGTGGGAATCCCAGAACACTTGTGCTAATGTGAAACCTATACTTGGACCAAGAAGCAGTCGTCAGAACAGAACAAGAAAACACTGCTTGGTTCAAATTGGGAAGGGTGTACACTAGGGCTGTATCCTGTCTCCATACCTTTTCAATCTTTATGCAGAACAGGTTACCCAGGAGGTTGGGTTCTATGAGAAGAAATAGGCATCAGGATTGGAGGAAGAATCATCAACAATCTGCATTATACAGAAGACACAACCTTGCTTGCTGAAACTGAAGAGAACCTGAAGCACTTGTTGTGGAAGGTCAGAGACAGCAGTCTTCACTATGGATTGAAACTCAATATCAAGAAAAGAAAGATTCTTACCACTGGGTTGATTGGCAGTGTCATAGTGGATGTTGAAGAGATTGAAATTGTTCACAGTTTTGGTTTGCTTGGATCCACAGTCCACACTCTTAGTACCAGCAGCCAGGAAATTAAAAGACGTATTGTGATGGGAAAGTCTGCAGTTACAGATCTTTCTGAAGTGCTGAAGTGCAAAGATGTCAGTCTGGAGACTAAGATGCACCTGACTCAGGGCATGGTCTTTGTAATCACTTGCTGTTATGCATTGGAGAGCTGGACAATGACTAGGGATCATAGAAGGAGAATTGATGTCTTTGAACTGGGGTGCTGGAGAAGAGTACTGGATATACCATGGACTACTAGGAAAACAAACAGGTTTGTCCTGGAGAGTGCAAAGCCAGACGGCTCCTTGGAGGCAAGGATTCTGAGGCTTCGTCTGACATACTTGGGACACGTTGCAAGGAGGAACCAGTCCTTAGAGAGGGATGTCAAGCTTGGGAGGGTGGAGGGACAGTGCAGGAGAGGAAGACCCTCCATGAGATGGGTTGATTCAGTGTCTGGCGTAATGGGGGCAGGTGTGTCAGCGATGGTGATAGTGACACCGGATAGGGCAGAGTTTAGGGCTGTTTACGTAGGGTCACTATGAGTTGCAGGTGATCCACGGCACATAACAACAATAACTATTGTTTTAGGAGAGTTGACGCCTTTGAGCTGTGGTGTTAGAGAAGAGTATTGAATATACCATGGACTGCTAGGAGAACAAACTAGTTCGTCCTGGAGAGGGTGAAGCCAGGCTGCTCCTTGGAGGCAAGGATTCTGAAGCTTCATCTGACATAATTTGGACATGTTGCAAGACAGGATCAGTCCTTGGAAGGGACATCATGATTGGGACAGTGGAGGGACAGCGTAGAAGAGGAAGATCCTTGAAGAGATGGATTGATTCAGTGACTGGGATAATGTGGGTAAGGGGTAAGTATGTCAGAGACAATGAGATTAGCATAGGATAGAGCAGGGCTTAGGCCTGTTATACATAGAGGGTCGCCATGAGTTGCAGGTGACTCAATAGCACATAACAACAACAACTATGGTTTCAACTTTTCCAAGATTTCCATAGTTGTAATTATATAATATGTGGCTTTATGAAAATTTCTTTAAATTTAACAACATGACAGAAAAAGTTATATGTATTTGAAGTTTCTCCATATCTATTTGTGGCATGATATAATTCTTTTGTCATTTAATAATACCAAATTGTATTTACATACTGCAATTTCTTTATTCACCTGTTAAAACACATCTTAGTTCCTTCCAAATTTTGGCAATTATTAATAAGTCTGCAACAAATACATGCAAGTCTTTGTTTGGACATTAGTCTTCAGCTCATCTGTGAAAAGATCACAGAATATTATGTCTGACCCCACACAGTAAGACTATGTTTAACGTTGTCAAAGGCTGCCTTCGAAAGCATATGTCATTGAGTCAGAACTGATTCCTGGCTGACCTTCCAACAGATTTTCATAGGCTGTAAACCACACAAGAATATATGCTCTGCTGTGAAAAACAATGTATTAGAACTTTGTAAATAAACTTGTTTTGTTTTTTTTAGAAAAAGGTATGCCCACCTTTCTCCCTTAAAGATTATGGTGGCTTTGAACCTCCTGCCTTTGGGCTATAAGCACAAGACCTTAACCACTACGCTAACAGAGTGTATAGTTTTACAATTTTTCATCTTCATCAACAGTGAATGATAGTATGATTAATTTTATTAATCTATTACTTACACACTGGTATACAAAAGTTAACCAATGTTAGTAATCCAGGGACATATTTCAAATTTCAGTTGCTATGGTATCTTCAAGCCTTCCTCACTTGAAGTGCTTGTTGCAGAAGATCAAGGGATGCAGCGTTTGGTGTGGATTGCATCTCAATGTCAGGAAAATGAAGATTTTTACCACTGAACTGATAGACAGAGTTGTGATGTGGAAAGGAGATTGAAACTGTCAACAGTGTCATCTTGCTTGGACCCACAATTAACACCTTTCATACCAATACTCAGGAAATAAAGAGACACATTGCACTGGAAAAATCTGCAGTTAGGGAACTTTCCAAATTATTGAGTAGTAGTGATTTCAGTTTGAGGACTAAAATGTCTCTGCTTCAGGCCATAGTCTTTCTGATTACTGACTATGCATTCAAAACCTGGACAATGAATAAGAATGACAGAAAAAGAATTGATGCCTTTGAGCTCTGGTATTGGAGAAGAGCACTGAACATTCCATGAACGCCCAGGAGAATGAACAGATATGTCTTGGAGATGGTGCAGCCAGAGTGTTCTTTGAAGGCAAGAATGGTGGAGCTTTGCCTCACATACTTTGGATATGTTGCTAGGAGGTACTATTCCTTGGAGTAGTACATGATATTGGGAAGAGTGAAGGGTTGGCCAAGGAGAAGACCCTCAATCAGGTGAATTGATATGGTGATGGCTGCAATGGGCTCATGTGTGTCAGGAAGTGTGAGAATGGCTCAGGATAGAACACAGTTCAGATCTTTTGTTCATAGGGTCACTATGAGTCATGCTTGACTCAACAGCATCTAACAGCAGCAACAATCTTACCAATGATTGAATTAAATCATCAATAATTTGATTGCCAATGATCAAAGATCAGATGAATTCTAAGGTGACATCTAAGATAATCATCCATGAAGAGGGCAAAAGGTCATTCCAAAAACAGAGGAGAAACAAAAAAACCAACCCCAAAATAGATGTTGGAAGATAGTCTGAAAAAATTACATCAAGAAGCCAAAACAAAGGAAAAAAAAATACTAAAGTAAAAGAGCTGAACAGAAGATTTCAAAGGGCAACTTGAGAAGACAAAGCAAAGTATTATAATGGACTATGCAGACAGCTGGAATTGGAAAATAAAAAGAGTAGAAAAGGGAAGAACTTGCTCAACATTTCTCAAGCTGAAAAACTGAAAAATCTAATTTTGAGCCTTGCATTTCAATACTGAGAGATGTTATGGGCTAAATCATAAATGATCAAAGAAGCATCAAAAGAAATGGAGGGAATACACAGCACCATTGTACTAAAAGAATTGGACAACATGGAAATGTTTCTGGAAATACCATATGATCATTAACAAGTAGTACTGAAAGAAGAAATTTAAGCTGCACTGAAGGCATTGGCAAAAAATAAGGCCCCAAGAATCAATGGGATATCAACTGACATGTTTCAGCTAATGGGTACAATTCTGGATATGTTAACCAATCTAAGCCAGGAATTTTGGTGGAGAGCTTCCTGGCCAAATGACTGGAAGAGATCCATATTTGTTCCCATCCTCAAGAAAAGTAATCCAACAGAACGTGGAAATTATCAAACAGTATACTTACTATCACATGCAAGGAAAATAACTACTGAAGATCATTCAAAGATGGCTAGAACAGTACATAAACAGAGAACTTCCAAAAGTTCAAGGACATCACGGATGTCATTACTGATGTCAGAAAATCCTGACTGAAAGTAAGGAATACCAGAAGAATGTATATTTGTGCTTTATTGATTATGCAAAGGAATTTGACTGTATGTATAAAAACAAATTATGACTAACATTGAGAATGAGAATCCCAGAATGCTTAATTGTGCTTATGTGAAGCCTATACCTAGATCAAGAAGCTGTTGTGAGAACAGAGCAAGAGAATACCACATGGCATAAAATTAATAAACATGTGCATCATGGTTGTATCCTCTCTCCATACCTATTCAATCTGTATGCTGAGAAATTATTCAAGAAACTGGACTTTATGAAGAAGACTGTGACATCAGGATCAGAGGAAGAATCCTCAATAACTTGTTTATGCATATGACACAACCTTTCTTGTTTACTGAAAATTAGGAAGGCTTGAAGCACTTCTTACAGTAGATCAAAGACTACAGCCTTCCATACGGATTACATCTCAATGTCAAGGAAAAAAATTCTCACCATTGGACCAATAAGCAAAGTTATGGTACATTAAAAAAAAATTGTCAACAATTTCATCTTACTTGAATCTACAGTCAACACCCCTGGAACCAGCAGTGAGGAGATCAGGAGATGTTTTGAACTGCTAAAGTTTGCAGTCAAAGACCTCTCTAAATTATTGAAGAGAAATGATGTCAGTTTGAGGACTAAGGTGTGCCTGATTTAGCATGGTCTTTTCAGTCACTTTCTAGGCATCTGAGAGTCAGATAATGCATTAAGATGACGGTAGAAGAATTGATGTTTTGGACTGTGGTGTTGGATAAGAGTACTGAATAACTCATGGACTTCCAAAAGAACAGATATTTCTTGGAGAAGGCACAGCCAAAGTGCTCCTTGGAGGTCAAAGTGATAAAACTCCATACTGCATCCTTTGGGCATGTTGCTAGGAGAAACTATCCCGTGGACTGCATGCTTTGAAAAGAGTAGAAGACCCTTAACCAGATAAATTGACATAATGACTGCAGCACTGAGGTTGGCACAGCACAGGGCAGGGTTCAGATGTGTTGTGCATAGAATTACTAAGAGTCATACTCTACTTGATGGCAGCTAATTACAACAACACAGTATAGTTGTTGTTTTTGATTGTCTTTGAATCAAGGATGACTCATAGCGACCCTGTGAACAAAAGGCTTAAAGCCCCTCTAGAACTATCAACATTTATCAAAATTCATAGAGTTTTCACAGACATGTTATTTAGGAAGAGGGTAAGTAAGAATAATTGAACAAAGTAAAAACTCAAACTTTGCTGCCAGCATTTTGTCCACAAATCATTCTGTAAATAGCAGATATGCATCACAATCAAAGAAAATACCTTCTTTTTTTTCCCCCAAAATCAGTCAATGACTGCTCTCTATAATTCTGCTATTTGTTTCACACACCAATAGCAAAGAGTGTAGCCACGTTACCTCCTTACATCCCAGTGATAAACCCACTTGACACTTCTAAAAATGAATAATCAAAACAAGAAATTTCTTGGCATAGGTTAAAATGTACCAAATAAATATTGCTGGAAATGAAAATTACAATTAGAAGATCAATTACCTTGGCAATGTTGGCCCTACCTCAACATAGGAGTCTCTGCAGAACTCAGTAAAGATGAATGTATAGATGGAAGGGAGAAAAGCGGTTGTGACATGTAAGGATGAAGTTGTGACAGATAAGTGATGCCGGCAAAGAACTACACATTAAAGAAATTCTTGGAGCTATTTTATAACATTGAAAGTGCAAAGGGTAAAATGCTGAAATCTTATCTTAGGACAAGATAAGAGATTTCCCCAAGGCAATTCACTCTGCACTCTAAGTTATATAACACTATTCAAACAACTCTGAATAAATTTATTTCAAAGAAATAAAGCACTTTCAATCACCAAGGTTTCTGATTTCTTACTTCATAGTATGTACTAATTATTAGTTTTGCTCTCTTTTTGCCTTATCACTATTCATGTATATGTAATGATATATACAATAAGATCTGGTAGAATGGTGCATAACATATCAAGCCTTTAACTGAAAGGTCAGGGGTTCAAATCCACCAGTTGATCTCCGACAGAAAGATGGGCAATCATCTAGAAATATTTACAACCTCAGAAACCCAGTGGAGTGTCATTACACATGTGAAGTGACTCAGTGGCATTGAGTTTTTTATACCTGTTTAACAGAGTGTAAAAGTCACAGAATAATTGTATCTTTTCCCTCACTGGTTCTTTTAACTTTTTATTTTCATTTGGTTGGAAGTTTACATAGAAAAATTGGTTTTCCACCCAACAAGTTGCACTTCTTGTTTCCATATTATTGATTACTGTCCCCCTTATGTAACGGCACTCTTCACACACACACACACACACACACAGTGATTATCATTTCCATGTGTTTTTTCGTATACTTAGCTGTCTTTTGAAATTCACACCTGGGCAAATGGTGCCTTTGATCTCCTACAGAGGATTGTTCTAAGGCTATGCATTTATCTGTTATTGATGTTCATCCTATGGGCCTGATTGTCATTTGGCTGGAAGCTGAATCATAGGATAAGTTTTGTTTCAGGCTAGAAGTGTAACTAAGTTATAGTCTTGGGAGTTCTACCAGTGGTCTATCCAAGAAATAAGCCTTGTTTTTGTCATTATGATTTTGAATTTTGGTCTATATTTTCCTTCCACTTTATCAGTGACTTTCTCTTGTGATCCCCTGTCAGCAGTGGAAGTGAAGAATCCTCTAGATCTGGACTCAGAATGGTGGAGCTTGAGGTGTGTTTGACCTATCGGAACCTAGGAATAATTGTTCCCTTTTTTCTTCTTTTCATTATTCTTCTTTACTTCATACAAGGAAAGACCAGTAGTTGCACCTTAGGTGGCTGCTTGCAAGCTTTTAATAATACAGTTGCTATTCACTGCAGCCTTCAATATGGATTGAAGCTCAACATCAAGAAAACAAAAATTCTCACCACTGGGCCAATTGGCAGCATCAGTATAGATGGTGAAGAGATTGAGATAGTTAAGCTTTAGTTGACTTGGTTCCACAGTCAACACTCTTGGTAACAGCATCCAGGAAATCAAGAGCTGAATTGCATTGGGAAAGTCAGCTGTGAGGGACCTCTCAAGAGTACTGAAGAGCAACAACGTCAGGCTGGAGACTAAGGTGTGCCTGATTCAGGTTATAGCCTTCACAATTATGTGCTATGCATCGGAGATTTGGACAGTGACTAATGATGATAGAAAGAAAATTGATGCTTTTGAGCTGTGGTGCTGGAGAAGAGTGTTGAATATACCATGGACTGCTAGGAGAACAAACAGGTTTGTCCTAGAGGGGGTGAAACCAGAATGTTCCTTGAAGTCAAGGATTCTGAAACTTTATCTGACATACTTTGGGCATGTGGCAAGGAGGGACTAGTCCTTGGAGAGGGACATCATGTTTGGGAGAGTGAAGGGACGGTGCAGGGGAGGAAGACCCTCCATGAGATGGATTGATTCTGTGATTGAGGTGGTGGGGATGAGTGTGTTTGAGACGGTGGGGTTGGCATAGGATAGAACGGCATTTAGGACTCTTGTACATACGGTCACTATGAGTCACAAGTGACTCAATGGCACATAACAACAATAACAACATTTACTAATATAGGCTGAACAACATTGCCTTTGTCCATTGGCTGTGATGTCCTTTGAGCCTCTAATCCTGAGCTCCCAGGCCCAGCAATTCATTCCTCATTGATTCTTAAGATCCTTTTATGTGATTTCAGTTCCCATGATAAATTTTATGATCCTAAACTATTGTGCAAAGTAAGAGCTGCCTGTGTTATGATATCAATATCCAACCAATAAACAGGGTTGGTTATTTTTAGGTATCATCAAGTTGACTATAAGTCATAATAACCCTATAAACAATAGGTTGAAAGCTTTCCCTACCTCATGAAATGAGATTGTTGTAATCTTTTTTTTTTTCATTTTATGTCTTAAAAATAAGAATTTTTGTATTTTCATAATTCAAACTATGTATTTTTCACTTTTAGAACATCTCAATCTAATCACATTTTGAATACTCAATGGCCAGTAACTACCATATTGAACAACAAAGATCTAGAGTATTATATCTTTTTAAGTCAAAGTTGAAAAGTGTTGGCACTGGTGGAGATAAAGGCAGCTGACTATAACACTTTGCTGCCCAAGTAAATGAAAGTTTAGTATGAGCAGCAAGATAGAGATAAGCTTTCTTTCTCTATTTTAATGAAGGCACAGGTATTACTTTTACTCCCTCTGGAAGAATGACTATGAAGATAAACCTTGAATTGTTCTCATAAACTCAGTGAACTTAGCCTTGTTGGGATAATAAGAGAAAGGAAGAAATAACTAGTCTTCCAGTGGAAATATTTACTTTTTTGTGTTGGTGTAAATAGAGCCGCCTTGGTCATCTTAGCTCTGGGGTCATTTCTAAGGCTTTTGGGTTAACCTATTATCTCTGAAATATCACGAGGGTTGCTAAAAGTGAGTCATCTACTCAGAGTTTTGAAAATACTTTCAGAAGTTAGAGGAGTCAGGAAACTATTTATTTGATTTCCTCCTCAGCCTTATATTGTGAAAATTCCCAGAGGCCTAATAAGAATGGCAGAACACCTGCTCAGCTGTCCATTTGATGGCATCTCTATTCCCAGTATTCCCCTAATGATTGGTGTGCCTTTTTCTTCAGGTCTTGAGATTGATCTGGTATGAACAAGACTACATAGCACTTACTCCACACTTTCATCTCAGCTCTACCCGACAACTAACTGGTCCATAAAACAGAGAACACTCAACAGTGGGGATGGGGTGTGGGATTCTACACTACATTTTTCTAACAAATGCTTCACTCATTAGAAAAATAGAGAAGCAGTTATAAACAGTCTCTGAATGTAAATAAAACTGAAGCCAAATCTCAGTACTGTGTAAATGTGAATGTGAATGCGAATGTGAATGTGAATGTGAATGTGACGAATTTAATCTCTTTGCACCTCAGTTCTCATCTGCAAAATACTAACAACTTGCAGATATAACAGAAATAAAATGAGACAATATACATAAAGTGCATAGTCAAATATCTAGTACATTGTAAATACCTTCCAAAATTGCATTCTTCATGATCATTCCTTCTGTCAATATTTTTCTATGATTGTTATTGTTATTATTTCTACTATAACTTGGGTTCTAAGAACCCCCATCTTCTCTTAGCAATGCAACACAAAAATAATTTCATTTCAAAAATGGCATTAGGAGTAAAGGTGTTCTCAGAGAAAGGGGGTTGTGGTAAAGGGCCAAATATCATACCAGACTCTAAATTTTCTAAAAGATCCTCTTCACCACTATGTCTCCCCAAAGACCAAGGATGCCAGTCAAGAGTTTGAAGTGTGCCTGATCCAAGCCATGGTCTTCTCAATTACTGGCTATGCGTCAAAGAACTGGACAATGACTAAGGATGCTAGAAGGAAAATTGATACCTTTAGGTTGTAGTGCTAGAGAAGAATATCGAACATATTCTGGACTGCCAAGAGAACAAACAAGTCTATCCTGAAAAGGGTGAAACCAAATTGCTCCTTGGAGGTAAGAATTTTGAAGCTGCATCTGACATACTTCGAGTGAGTTGCCAGGAGAGACCATTTCTTAGACAAGAACATCATGCTTGGAGGGCTAGAACATGAGAGGAAGACACTGGATGGGATGGATTGACACAGTAACTGGAGTAATGGGGATAGGAGTGCTGAAAAGTGAGATTAGCTCAGGCTAGGGCAGGGCTCAGGACTATTGTCCGTAGGGTCGCTATGAGGTACAGTTACCTTGACTGCATATAAAAACAATTGATTCTGATAGTAGCATTTTGTAGTTTTCCTTGTAAAAGTCTTTTGTGGTTCTAGTTAAGTTTATTCCTAAGTATTTCATCTTTTGGTTGGCTATTGTAAATGGTATTACTTTTCTAGTTTCCTTTTCTGTGGTTTCTTTGTTGCCGCAGAGAAATTCAACTAATTTTTTTTAATTTTATGCTAGTTTATTTACAAAATTCAAATACATTATTTCCAAGAACAGATTCTTTCAATTTGCCTCATACCCCCATCAAATTTTACAACCCCATGATTAATCCCCTCTCCCCCTGCACATCATCATTCCTCTGCTTCCAATCTTTCCTACCCTTCTTGAATCTTTATACTCGTTCTACAATAATGGTTTTATAAAATATTTATCCTTGTGGGACTGAGTTAGTTCACTCAGCATAATGCTCTCTAGTCCCTCCAAAGTTAGGTAATAATTTACAAAAATCATCACTCCTGCATGCTGTATAGTATTTCATTGTGTGAATGTACCATAATGTCTCAATCCATTCATTTTTGGTTGGACATCTGGGTTGTTTCCATGTTCTTGCGATGGTGAATAATGCTGTTATGAACATTGGCATGTAAATTTCCATTTGTACCTCAGTTTTCATTTTCTCAGGGTATATTCCAAGTAGTGGAATGGTTGGCTCATATGAAATTTCTGTGTTCAACTTTTTGAGGAAGCACCAAACTGCCTTCCAGAATGGTTGTGCCATTTTACAATTTCACCAACATCCCCTCCAACATTTATTAATTGCTGCCCTGGTAAACTTTGCCATTGTTACTGGAGTAAGATGGTACCTCATTGTAGTTTTGATTTGCATCTCTCTTATTGTCAGTGATTTGGAGCATTTCTTCATGTATCTGATTGCCATCTTAATATCTTCCTCTGTGAAAAATCTTTCCATGTCTTTTGCCCATTTTGAAATTGGGTTATCAGTCTTTTTCTTGTGGAGGCCCAGGAGTATTCTGTAAACTTTTGTTATAAGACTCTTGCCTGAGATTGTTTTTTCTCAGACTGTAGGTTTTCTTTTCACCCTGAAATCCAACTAATTTTTGTGTCTTGATCTTTTATCTTCCTACTTTCCTAAATTTATCTACTAAGTCTAACAGGGTAGGTTTTTGTTTTTTATGTTTTTTGTTGTTGTTGAATCTTTGGAGTTTTCTGTGTAGACTATCACATCATCTGCTTATAGTGACGGTTTCACTACCTCTTTGCCAATTTGGATACCTCTTATTTCCTTCTCTTGCCTTATTGATCTAGCTAAAACTTACAATATTAAATAGGAGTTGTGATAGTGGGCTTTCTACAGCCTGGTTCCTATTCACAAAGGGAATTCTTTTAATTTCATTAAGAATGATGTTGGCTCACACACATGAAAAAATGTTCAAAATCACTAGCAATAAGAAAGATACAAATCAAAACCACCATGAAATACCATCTCATTCCAGTAGCAATGGCAAAGTTTAACAGGACAGCAAGCAATAAATGTTGGAAAGGATGTGGAGAAATAAGAATTTTCATACGCTGTTGGTGGGAGTGTAAAATGGTACAACCATTCTGAAAGGCAGTTTGACATTACCTCAAAAAGCTGAACATAGAAATTCCATATGACCCAGATATTCCATTGCTTGGAATATACCCCAAGAAAATTAGAACTGAGACACAAATGGAGATTTGTATAAAAAATGTTCATAGCACCATTATTCACTATCACAAAAACACAGAAACAACCCAAATGTCCAACCACAGTCAAATGTATTGAGAAATTGTGGTACGTTCACACATGGAATACTACATAGCACTCAGGAGCAATGATATAGAAAATTACTACTATATAACTTGGAAGGGACTGGAGAGCATTATGCTGAGTGAACTACTCACTTCCATAAGGACAAATACTGTATAACCAACACTGTAGAAATAGATAATAGTAAAAACATGGATAAGGATTCAAGTGGGGGAGTGTAGACGCAGAGGGGTGAGGATGGACTAGGAGAGAATCACCAGGCAGCACAATCTGATATATGGATGGAGGGTTGGGAAAGGAAATGGAAAAGATCCTGGAAAGACAGGACAATGGTGGGCATAGTTCAGTATTGATTGTTGTTGTTGTTGTTGATTGCCATCGAGTCAAGCACAACTCATAGAGACCCTATGAACAACAGGCTGAAGCCTTTCTATAACTATCATCATTTCTCCACGTTCATAGAGTTTCTAGAGGCAGATGGTTTAGGAAGTGGATGCCACTTTTGCTTCCAAACTGGTTTTAAACTGGAAGCTCCACCAAACACTGTCCACTATGGGCAGTCGTTATGGAATGTTATTTCTTTGTATGTAGGAATTTAGCCATTAAAAGAAAAGGCTTGCTCACCTCTCTAATTCCTAAAAATGGGTCACGCTCATGAGAATTTTTCTCTTGCTTAATAAACTTTCCTGACTTTAAGTATATTAAAAAAATATTGTAAACTAACCAATATAATTTTTTTCTAAAAGTGAGAGGAAAAAATGTGTTTAATTAAAAATAAATAAATAAAAGTAAAAAGTGTACAAAAGTGCATATGTGTGTTGCTATTTGGGGAGTTACACACAGATGTTCTCTAGAAAGTGTCAACTGAGAAATGATCACGCTGGTGGCTTCAGGGAGGCGCAGGATCAGAGCTAGAAGTCCTGAAAGCCCAGTTCTTTCTAAAGGCTGTTGTTTTTTTTTTCCAGGGGGGAATAGGGGGTAGGCAGGGTAGAGGTGGGGGTTATTAGCACTTCTTGGGAAAAAAATAAAAGGAAATGGTACAGTGAAGAGACACTGATCATTAGAGCCATTATCATGCAGAATCCCAACTCTTTGCTCTCCCTCCCACAGGGAGATTACCAGTGAGGGGCAATGCAGCACAACAAGACACATGCAGAGACAAAGGCTGGTATAGCTCATCTCCTCTGTCTATCCCTGTACTCACACATCCCAGAAATAACCTCTGATATTCGTTTGGGAGCCCATACATGATTAACAACAACAAAAAAAAATATTTAAAGTTCATTCAAATCGTTCTTGGGAAAGATCAAATTTTAGTCTTTTGCTGAGAAAGGTACAATGTCCACTAGGGTTCTGCAGTATAGCATGGAGGGTGTTCAATAAGCTTCCCTGAGCCCAGTGGAGCCCCGATATGATACTGGTACCTTGCACAGGAACTATGCTGAAAGCACAGAATGAGCAGGACCGCAATTTCAGATATTCCTCTGATAGTTAATGTATTATCGACAAAATGAAGCTAAGTAAAGATGTTCATTAAAACATTTCTTCCTCTTAAATTTTAAGGAAGGTCCATCAGACACCTTCAAGTGCACCAAGGACTTTGTAAAATTTAATGAATTGAAGTGATTGCATGAAACACAATGTGAATGAAAGATAGTGTGAAACAAAATTAATACAAACTTTGTAAATAA
>NW_006399893.1:7992114-8003505 GCF_000299155.1 Elephantulus edwardii
CTGACTTTGACAAGCACTGTGGCAATTGGACAATTAAAACAGACATTCGGATGGCGGGGAAGAAGAACAAACTGGGGAGGAGGGTAGAGAGAACGGTGCAGCAATGAACGAATGAAAACCCAAAATCCCTGTAAATGTTCATTAAAACTAATAAAATTTAATTAAAAAAAGAGTGTGGGGTTTTTTCCTAAGGCCTTTTATGCATCAATTGATAGGATCATGTAATTCTTGTTCTTTGCTTTATTAATGTGATGAATTAATTGTTTTTCTTATGTTGAACCAGCCTTGCACTCCTGTAATGAATCTCACTTAGTGGTGATGAATTATTTTTTTTATATCTGTTTGCTATATTGGCCATGATATTGGAAAGGATTTATGTTCAGTAAAGATACTTTCCTACAGTATTTTTATGATAAATATATTTCATCATTTATTTGCATATAGCTTTCCTTTTTGATGTTTTTGCCTGGTTTTATTCATATATGAATGAAGATGTTTATGTACAAAGAGTAGAGAGAAATGATTATCATAAAATGTAGGATCACAATATCCTAGAGACAGGGATAGAAGGTGGGCATGCTGGTCAGGGAGAGGCTCATGGGCATTTTGATGGATGGAGATTGCTCTACTGCTTATGTAGCACAGCCTTGACCTTCGTGTTCATCTAATAGTCTTCTAAACTTCTCCATCTCACATATTCTTTGGCACATGTTTACAATTTCATAATTTTTCTCAAGAGAATCTATAAATTAGAAATATCATCAAAGTATATTTAGTTTGGAGAAATAAGAATAACCAAATAAGATACACATTACAGTCTTACATAGGTTTAAAACCCAAATATGTATACACATACATGCCTTTCTTCACACCAAAAACATCACCTTAGGAGTTTGCATGTACACACACACACACACATACACACACACTGCAATCAAAAGAAATTATGGACAAATACAAGTAAAATGATAATAATGATTCTAATGGGTTATATAATTATGATTTTTTTAAAAAAATATTTCTTTGATGCCATTTTCCTTTTTAAACAATGAACCTTTTCTACTTTTACAATGAGAAAACAGTTTAGTATTATAATTATAGCACAATGTGTTAAATATTACTCCTAAGTAATAATAGCTAAGCCTTGCTGAGCTTATTCTTTGCCAAATTCTATGCCAAGTACATTGGAAGAGTTTTCTTTTTCAACTGTCTTGAAAAGTCTATGTAATTGGTTTATATCTTCATTCCACAGAGGAGAAACAAGAGAATCAGAGAAGTTAAAGTAATTTATTCAGTGTCACATAGATAATGACAGAGCCAGGATTTAAATCAAATCTCTCTTCATAGCAAGCGTATGCTTTTAATCAAGCTGCAGTGCAACATTCAAAAGCCTAGAAAACCCAACGGCACTTTATCATGTCAGTGTTAAGGGGCTGCAGTGTTGCATTACTTTTCAAGTTTATAAGGTATCCTGTTACTGTTTCGTAGGTATGGGTAGAAGACATGAGACTCCTGGGTTAGAGACAAAGGCTGTTAATGGCCATGGTCCAGTAACACACAGAAGAATGTGGTTGATCTGTCTGTTTTCCATCCCCTCCTCAATCCAAGAGGACCATGCAGGTTGGCCTGAATGGATTTCTGTACACATATGGATGCACCGCAGGAAAGAAAAACTGAGCATGGGACTTTCACCACGTTTATAGCAAGCAGAAGCAAAGAAAGCATTCTTTGCCTGATAAAAGAAGTTAGCTCACTCCTTATTCTTATTCAGCAAACAATCCTGAGAAATACCATTAAAAAAAGAACATCCAGGGCCCTTGCATGGCTGGCACATCCAGTGAGAACATCTTGGAAGTTTGCTGTACCAAAATTGAGTCAAAACTCTCTCAGCTATAAAGCAAAAAAAATAAAAAATAAAAAAAAAATTCAACTCTCAAATTATTTAAGGAAAAAAAACCGCAGCATGAAAAAGGGTTTCTTTCCTGATGTGACAGCTCTCTCATCTTCTCTTTCTTCTTTCATCCTCTTTCCTCTATGGTCTTGCCATTCACTGTGATTTTAAGAGGATCAGCAATCAACTATAGCGTAATGTTGTTATTGTTGTTGTTATATACCATTGAGTCAATCACACCTCACAGTAACCCTAGACACAATGGATCTACCCTATCTGAGCCAGCCTCACTCTTTCTGATACACCTGACCACACTGCCACAGTCACTGTCAAACCATCTCAGCCAGGGGCTTCCTCTTCTGCATTGAGCCTCCAATTTTCCAGTTGTACTTCTCCAAAGACTTATCCTTTCTGGCAGCAAGCCTAAATAAAGTACATGAGACAGAGATTAAAAATCTTTGCCTCCAAGTAGCATCCGGGTTTATTCTATTATTTTTTAAAATTTTTTATTTTATTACTTTTTGTGTGTACCATCAAATTGGATCTGACTGGTACAGGAGGAGATTGTTCCTCCTTCTCCAGCAGAGCATCTGGTGGATTCGAACCATGTATCTCTGGGATTGCAGTGTAGCTTCTTGCCACTAGGCCACCAGAGCTCCCTTATTTTATTTTTATTTTTAAATTTAATCATTGTTGCACATTTTCTCCCTTCCCCATTCTCCCCCTCCCCAAGCCCAACCTGCAAAGCACCGTTTGTTTCACATTGTTCTCATACATATAATGTGTAATCATATATTCCTTTCTGACAGTTCCTTTCATTTGTTCTAATGCAGTGTTCATTATCTATCCACTTCCCCCCATTCCCTCTATGTCCGTCCTATTTTATAACAGCAGTGTCATGCAGTGTTAATCCTCTTGCAATTGCGATATTTCACTTAGCATAATGTCCTCAAAGATCCTCCATGTACTATAATGTTTTACTATATCATTGTTTTTCAATGTTGTGTAGTATTCCATTGTGTGGATGTGCTGTAACTTTTTATTTGTTTCTTGATGGGAACTTGGGTTGCTTCCATCTCTTTGCTATTTGTGAATAATGCAGCAATAAACATAGGTGTGTTTCAGTTGTGACTCTTGTTTCTTAAGGGTATATTTCCAATAGTGAAATTGCTGAGTCAAGTGGTATTTCTATTTTCAACTTTTAGTGGTTGTACCATTACATTCTCACCAGCAGTGAATAAGATTTCCAATTTCTCCATAACCTTGTCAGTATTTGTTGCTTGCTGCTTGGTTGAACTTTGCTATTGTTGCTGGGGTGAGATAATATCTCATAGTTGTTTTGATTTGCATCTCTCAGATAGCTAGATATTTTGAACATTTCTTCATATGTTTGTCATCTGAATATCCTCTTTGGTGAAGGGTCTATTAATATTTTGTGTCTACTTTGTGAATGAATTGTTTACCTTTTCCTTGTTGAGGTTCTGGAGTATTCTATAAATTTTAGATGTAAGTCCCTTATCAGATATGTCACTGTCAAATTATTTTTCCTAGTCTGTAGGTTTCCTTCTTACCCTGTTGGAGAAGTTTTTTGACGTGCATAGGAAATTGATCCTTAGAAGGTCCCTTTAATCTATTTCATTATCTCTTGGTTGTAGGTTTTTCGTAATACTTGGAATGTTATGGCAGAAAATGTGAGATATAAACATTCAGCCCATATGGGAGATTGTTGTTGTTGTTGTTGTTATGTACCATTGAGTTATCTGTGACTCATAACGGCCCTGTGTGAAACATCCCTAAGCCCTGCTCTTTCCTGTGCCAATCTTATTGTCTCTGACACACCTATCGCCATTATTCCAGTCACGGAATAAAACCATCTCATCGTATGTCTTCCTCTCCTGCACTGTCCCTCCACCCTCCCAAGCATGACATCTCTCTCCAAGGACTGGTCTCTCCTTGCAACATGTCCAAAGTATGTCAGACGAAGCTTCAGAATCCTTGCCTCCATTAGCAAACATTTTATTATCTTGACGTGGGTCAAGAACATCAGCTATTGCCCAATCCATTCTGACTCAGAGGGGAAGTACAGATTGTGTTTATATACAAAGATTGAGCATGAGGGTTACACAAAGTTCATTGTAGTTGGCAGTTGAGATTTCTTCACATTCAGAAGTCGTTACTGTATCTGATTTCTCAGGAGTATCCAGGCCCCAGGCCAGGTACACTATGGAGTCAGGCAGGAGTAACCAAGCTAGGTTAGCATGTACTAAAAAACATAAACCTTAGCAACACATATCTTTTTTTCTTATTTCATTCAAAGATTTCATTTATTGCTATATCAATCAACTACATTTTTATTTCTTTATTCAGTCGTCAGACATCTATTAAACATGATGGGAACTCTGGTGTGTAGACCGTAGGGAGTTGTGCTACTAACCCAAAGGCCACAACCCTCAGGCAATTTAAATCCACTAGCTTGCCTAGCAGAGAAAGATGGACAATCTCCTCCCATGTAGTTTACAGCCTCAAAAATTTACCGAAGAATCAACTGAGTTAGTTCTGATTCAACAACAAAGAGTTTATACACCAGGCACCAAGGTAGGTGTGGGAAATAGAGCAACACCTATTGTTGTTGTTGTTGTTGTTGTTGTTGTTGTTGTTGTTATGTGCCATCGAGTCACCTGTGACTCACAGCGACCCTATGTACAATAGCTCTAAATACCGTTCTATCCTGTGCCAACCTAACAATCTCAAACACACTCATTCCCACCACTCCAGTTACAGAATCGATTCATCTCATCGAGGGTCTTCCTCTCCTTCACCACCCCTCCACTCTGGCAAACATCATGCCCCTCTCCAAGGACCAGTCCCTCCTTGCAACATGCCCAAAGCATGTCAGACGAAACTTCAGAATCCTTGACTCCAAGGAGCATTCTGGCTTCACCTTCTCTAGGACAAACCTGTTTGTTCTCCTAGCAGTCCATGCTATACTCTGTTAGTCTGGGCAAAGGGGACCAAAGAGAAGAATGAAGAATTCAGAACTCAAATGCTGATGGCCTTCTCTGCTGCTGATAAGAAGAGCAAACGGCCTTGCTTGTCTGGCTAAGCTAGCAGGTGGCTAGTAAATCAGAATGGAATGTCCCTCCCTAAAGACTCTGTTTATAAAAATCCTCCCCGGTAAGTTCACAGTGTGACTTCCCATTCTTTCTCTCCAGAATGAGGAACTCACCCGGAGCTCCCTTCCCCCACCCCCTTTAATAAAGCTGCATTAAGCTTTCTCCCGTTCTCTCTGATTTCTTCTTTAAGTCCACTAACCTAACATATTCAACACTTCTCCAGCACCACAGCTCAAAGGCATCAATTCGATTTCTATCATCCCTATTCACTGTCCAACTCTCTGATGCATAGTATGTAATTGCTAAGACTATAGCCCGTATCAGGCGCACCTTAGGCTCCAGACTGATGTCACTGCTCTTCAGTACCCTTGAGAGGGACCTCACAGCTGACTTTCCCAAAACAATTTGTCTCTTTATTTCCTGACTGCTGTTATCAAGAGTGTTGACTGTGGCGCCAAGTAAAGTAAAACTGTTAACTATCTCAATCTCTTCACCATCCATACTGATGCTGCCAATTGGCCCAGTGGTGAGAATCTTTGTTTTCTTGATGTTGAGCTTCAATCCATATAGGAGGCTACAGTCCTTGACCTTCTGCCGCAAGCGCTTCAGGTCCTCCTCAGTTTCAGCAAGCAGGGTTGTATCATCTGCATAACGCAGGTTGTTGATGACTCTTCCACCAATCCTGATGCCACATTCCTCCTCCTACAGGCCAGCATCTTGGATTATCTGTTCTGCATACAGATTGAAAAGGTATGGAGACAGAATACATCCCTGACAGACCCCTTTCTTGATTTTGAACCACGTAGTGTCTCCTTGCTGTGTTCTGACGACTGCCTCTTGGTCCAAGTATAGGTTTCACATTAGCACAATCAAAAGTTCCAGGATTCCCATTCTTCTCAGAGTCAGCCATAGCTTGTTGTGATCCACACAGTCAAAAGCCTTTGCATGGTCAATGAAGCACAGATAGACACCTATTATTGGCAAAATTATTGAGGTATACATTTTTAATTTGTTTTTTATTTTATACTGATTGATTTACAAAGTTCGTATACATTGTTTGTCACACCAAATCTTCCCCATTTCTTTCACATGCACCCTCCCTTTACTCATCAAATTGTGCAATCCTATTATTAACATCCCCTCACCCATCCTCTGCCCTCTGCTCCCACCCTCCACCCACCTTGGATCCTTACACATGTTCAACAATAATGATCTTACACAGCCTTTGTCCTCATTGGACTGAGTTAGTTCACTTAACCTATGCTCTCCAGTCCCTCCCAAGTTAAGTGATTTACAAAATCATTGCTTCTACATGCTGCACAGTATTCCATCATATGAATGTGTCATCATTTCTCAATCCATTCCATTGTGGTTGGACGTTTGGGCTGTTTCCATGTTCTTGTGATGGTGTATAATGCTGCTATGAACACTGGTGCACAAGTCTCCTCTTGGAGCTCAGTTCTCGCTTTCTCTGGGTATATATAGCTAGATCATACACAATTTCTGTTAAGCTTTCCGAAGAAATGCCAAACTGTCTTTCAGAGTGGTTGTACCATTTTACCATCCCACCAACAATACATAAGGGTTCCTATCTTGCCATATAACTCTCCAAAATTTATTACTTGTCCTGTTAAACCTTGCTACTACTACTGGAGTGAGATGGTACATCATTGTGGTTTTAATTTCCACCTCTCTTATTCCCAGTGATTTTGAACCTTTCTTCACGTGTCTGTTGGCAATTTGAATATCTTCCTCTGTGAAAATTCTTTCCATTTCTTTTGCCCATTTTGACATTGTGCTATGAGTCTTTTTCTTGTGGAGACCCTGTAGGATTCTGTAAACTTTTGATATGAGACCCTTGTTTGAAATGGTATTGCCAGATATTTTTCCCCCCAATCAGTAGGTTTCCTCTTCACTCTGTTGGAAAAAGTTTTTTATGTACACAGGGATCTAATCTTTAGAAGGTCCCATTCATGAATTTTATCCTCTCCAAATTGTGTATATGTGGCAGTATATGGCAGTTTTTATAAAATAGACTAGGAGTCTAAGCTTGATCCAAGTTTCTTTGCTTCCAATGAACTTTATGAATTTTGGGCTTAGGTTCTGGTCTCTGATCCACTTTGAATTGATTTTTAGGTCTGATGTGAGTTGTGAATTCTGTTTCAGCTTTCAGCAGCAAACAGTCCGGTTTTGCCAGCACCATTTGTTGAAGAGGTTATCATTTCCCCATTTGATAGGTTTTATTTCCTTGTCAAAATTAAGTTGACCATAGATAGCAGAGTCCATTTCTGGATTCTCAATTCTGTTCCATTGGTCTATGGGCCTATTATTGTACCAGTACCATGCTGTTTTGGTAACTCCCGCAGTGTAGAAGGTTTTGAGGTCAGGGAGTACTATGCCTCCCACTAATTTTTGTTTTTTAGGAGTGCTTTGCTTATTCAGGGCCTTTTTCCAAATAAACTTGACAATTCCACCCCCCCTCTTTTTTTAGGGTTTTCACTCATTCATTGTTGCACTTTTCTCCTTGTCGACCCCCTCACCCCCAAATCACTATTCTCCTTGAAAAGAAAAGCTCTTTCATTGTTATGCAATCCCTCCACCCAAGTTCACTCCACTATGCAGTCTTCACTCTGGACTTCTGTAATAACAAGAATAACCATTCATATATCCCTTTCAAACAGTTCTTTCCCTCATCTGTTTCAATGCAATATAAATCATCCCTCCCCTCCTTTTCTATCTTCCCTCAACCCTGATGTCAGTCCAGTCCAGTTTTACAACACTGGCCCTATGCAGTATTTGTCCTTTGGTGACTGAGATATTTCACTCAGTGTAATGTCCTTCAGGGACATCCATTTTGCATATTTCATGAGTTCCTTGTTTTTCAACGCAGTGTAGTATTCCACTGTGTGAATATACCAGAGTGTCTATCCATTAGTTTGTTGATGGGCACTTGGGGGTTGTTTCCAACTCTTTGTTATTGCAAATAAAGCTGCAATAAACATGGGTGTGCATATATCTGCTTGGGTGTCAGTTATGGTCCCTTTGAGGTATATTCCCAGTAGTGGAATTGCTGGGTCAGATGGTATTTCTATTTGTCACTTTCTGAGAAAGACCATAGAGCCTTCCATAGTGGTTGCACCATTTTACTTTCCCACCAACAGTGAATAAGGGTTCCAGTTTCTCCACCCCTCACCAGCAGTTGATGTTTGCTGTTCTGTTAAATGTATATATTCTTACTGGGATGAGATGATAGCTCATAGTTGCTTTGATTTGCATCTCTCTTAGAGCTAGGGACTTTGAACATTTCTTCATGTGTTTGTTTGCCATCTAAATGTCTTCTTTGGTGAAGTGTCTGTTCATATCTTGTGCACTTTATCTTGTTGTGCTCAGGTATTCTATACATTCTAAATATAAGTCCTTTGTCAGACATATCACTACCAAATATTTTCCCTAATCTGTGGCTTCCCTTTTACCCTGTTGAAAAAGTTTTTGGATATGCATAAGGATTTAAGTCTTAGAAGGTCCCATTCGTCTATTTTATCCTCTCCTGGTTGTAGATTTGCCAGGGTGCTTGGAAGACTGTTTATGTTGTGGATTAGGACTTCTAGAGTTCTTCCAAGCTTTTCTCTAATGAAGTTTATAGTCCTTGGTTTTAGTCCTAGGTCCATAATCCATAATTGGTTTTTATGTATGGAGTGAGGTGTGGATCTTGCTTGAGTTTTCTGAAAATATTTTTCCAATTTTTGCCAGCACCATTTGTTAAAAAGGCTGTAATTTCCCCACCTAACCAATTTCATCTCCTTGTCAAAAATCAGTTGACCATAGGTAGATGTGCTAATTTCTGGGTTCTCAAATTCTATTTCACTGATCTACGTGTCTGTCATTGTACCAGTACCACGCTGTCTTCACCACCACAGCACTGTAGTAGGATTTGAAATCGGGAATTGAGGTGACTACTATTTGGTTTCTCTTTTTAAGGAGTACTTTGCTTATTCTGGACCTCTTTCCATTCCAAATGAAATTGGAGATTTCCTTTTCCATCTTGTTGATAAATGGAATTGGTATTTATATTGGGAATTGTCTTTTGTGGTATTGTCATTTTCACAATGTTGAGTCTTCCTATCCATGAGCAAGGAATATTCTTCCACCTCTCCAGTTCTCTTTTTTGTTTCTTGTAATAATGTTTTGTAATTTTCTTTCAACGGATCCTTTGTTCTTCTGGTTAGGTTTACACCTAAGAATTTAATCTTGTGATTAGCTATTGTGAAGGGTATTGCTTTTCTCCACTCCAGTCCTGTATTCTGTATTCTCTTTGTCATTGTAGAGAAATCCAATTGATTTTTATATGTTGATCTTGTATCCTGCCACTTTGCTAAATTGTTCAACTATGTCCAGTAGTTTTCTTGCTGAATCTTTAGGGTTTTCTAAGTAAATTATCATATCATCTGCACAGAGAGATAATTTTACGTCCTCTGCCAATTTTGATATCTCTTATTTTCTTCTCTTGCCTTATTGTTATCGCTAAGACTTTCAATACAATATTGAATAGGAAAGGTGGTAGTGGACATCCTTGCCTAGTTCCTGTTCTCAAAGGAAATGCTTTTAGTCTCTCTTCATTGAGAACAATGTGGAATTTGCAAATATACTTTTTACTATGTTGAAGAAATTTCCCTCTAATCCTATTTTGTTGTGGGTTTTAATCAGGAAAGGATGTTGGATTTTGTCAAAGGCCTTTTCTGGATTAGTTGATAGGATCATGTGGTTCTTGTTCTTTGCTTTGTTAATGTGATGAATTACATTGATTGTTTTTCTTACGTTGAACCATCCTTGAATACCTGGCATGAATCCCACTTGGTCTTGATGAATTTTTTTTTTTTTTAATGTATCATTGGATTCTATTGGACAAGATTTTATTCAGGATTTTTGCATCTATGTTAATGAGAAATACTGGCCTAGATTTTTCTATTTTGGTGGTATCTTTACCTGGTTTTGGTATGAAGAATATGTTTGTTTCATAAATTGAGTATGGGAAAATTGCATCTTTTTCTATTTTCTGAAATAGTTTACGTAGGATTGGTGACAGACCTTCTGTGAATGTTTGATAAAATTCACTTGTAAAGCCATCAGGTCCAGGACATATTTTTTGGCTGAAAGTTGTTTTATTATCTTTTCAAATTTTCCTTTTGTAATAGGTCTGTTCAAGTGTTCAATTTCAGTTGGTGTCAATTTAGGTAGGTCGTGAATTTCTAAATATTTGTCCATTTCCTCTAGGTTTTCATATTTGTTTGAGTATAATTTTCCATAATATTCCAATGTTAGAATTTCATTTTAGTTGGTTCTGTTGTGACATTGTTCATTTCATCTCTTTTGGATTGTGTCTTTTCCTTCTTCTCTTTTGTTAGTTTTGCTAGTGGTTTGTCAATTTTATTGACCTTTTAAAAGAACCAAGTTCTACTTTTGTTGATGGTTTTAATTGCTTTTTGGTTTTCTATTTCATTTATTTCTGCTCTCATTTTATAATTTCCTTTTTTTTTAGAGGGTGTTGGGTTTTCTTGCTATTCTTTTTCAATTTGTTGGAGATATTGGGTTAGAGAGTCAATAGTCATTTTTTTTACCTGCCTTTGGATATGTTTGCTTATTGTTATAAATTGACCTTTTAGTATTGCTTTGGCTATTTCTCAGAGGTTTTGGTAAGTGGTGTTTTCATTGTCATTTGTTTCTAGAAACCTTTTAATTTCATTTTTTATTACTTCCAGTACTCATTAATGTTCAAGCAAGGTGGTGTTCAGCTTTCAAATGTATGGGGGTTTTCCCTCTCCTTTATCCTCTTGCTATTAATTTCTAATTCTGTAGCATTGTGGTCTGAGAAAATGCTTTGTATTATTTCTATGTTTTTTTAATTTATTGATGTTTGCCTTGTGACTAATATATGATCTAATCTGAACAATGTCCCATACACATTGGAGAAAAATGTATACTGTGTTTTGGGGGGTGTATTAGGCTATAAATATCTATGAGGTCGAGTTGTTTTATTGTGTGTTTAATTCTTAAGCATCTTTGCTGAACTTGTTTCTGGTAGTTCTGTCTTTTCTTGAAAGTAGTGTATTGAAGTCTCCAATTACAATAGTAGTGTTGTCTATTTCCATTTTCCGATACACATATCTCGATTACCCCAGTAACTGAATCAATCCACCTCATAGAGGGCCTTCCCCTCCTGCATTGTCCCTCCACTCTCCCAAGCATGATGCCCCTCTCCAAGGACCAGTCTCTACTTACAACATGTCCAAAGTATGTTAGACGGAGCCTCAGAATCATTGCCTCCAATGAGTTACCCAGTTCAACCCTTTCCAGGATGAATCTGTTTGTTTTCCTAGCAGTCCATGGTAC
>NW_006399893.1:8003816-8017824 GCF_000299155.1 Elephantulus edwardii
TTCCAATTGGTCCAGTGGTGAGAATCTTTGTCTTCTTGACATTGAGCCTCAATCCATATTGGAGGCTGCAGTCCTTGACCCTCTGCAGCAGATGCTTCAGGTCCTCCTCAGTTTTAGCAAGCAGGGTTGTATCATCTACATAATGCAGATTTATGATAAATTGTCCACCAATCTTGACCCCACATTTCTCCTCATAGAGCCCCACCTCCCAGATAATCTGTTCTGCATACAGATTCAAACCATAGTCTTTATGATTACTGGCTACGCATTCAAGATTTAGACAATGAATAAGGATGACAGAAAAAGAATTTATGCCTTTGAGCTGTGGTGTTGGAGAAGAGCACTGATCATCCCACGGATAGCCAAAAGAATGAACAAATGTCTTGGAGATGGTACAGCCAGAGTGCTTTTTGGAGGCAAGCATGATGGGACTTTTCTTCACATACTTTGGACATGTTGCTAGGAGGTGCTATTCCTTGGAGGGGGACAAGATGTTGGGAAGAGTGGAGGGTCAGCAAAGGAAAAAAGGCCCTCAACCAGGTGGATTGACGTGGTGACTGCTGAAATGGGCTCTTGTATGTCAGGAAGTGTGAGGATGGCACAGGACAGGACAGGGTTCAGATCTTTTGTTTATAAGGTCTGAGTCATACTCTACTCAATGGTACCTAACAACAACAACAGTGTAAATGGTATTTTTTGTTTGCTTGTTTCCTTTTCTGAGTTCTCTTTGTTACTGTACAGGAATCCCACTGATTTTTGGATATTGATCTTATATTCTGACGCTACTAAATTGGTCTACTGGTCCTAATAGGTTTTGTTGTTGTTGTTGTTGTTGAGTCCTTGGGATTTTTTGTGTACACTACCATATCATCTGCATATAGCTATAGTTTAACCATCTCTTTGTTGATCTGGATGCCTTCTTATTTTCTTCTTTTGTTGCATTGCTTTAGCAAGCACTTCCAGTAAAACATTGAATATAAGTGATGATAGTGGTCATCCTGTTTAGTCCTGTTTGCAAGAAAAATGCTTTTACTCTTTCTCTCTTGAAAATTATATTGCCTCTCACCAAAGAACATTCATATGACAAAAAAAAAACACATGAAGAAATGTTCAAAATCTCTTGCTCTAAGAAAGATGAAAGTCAGAACAACTATGAGATATCATCTCACCCCAGTAACAATAGCAAAATTTAACAGAGCAGCCAATATCAACTGCTGGCCAGGTTGTGGAGAAACTGGAACTGTTATTCACCATTGGTGGGAGTAGCATCCACTATGGAAGGCTCTACAGTCCTTTCTCAGAAAGTTGCAAATAGAAATATCATTTGACCCAGCAATTCCACTACTGGGAATATACCTTAAAGAAACCATACCTGCCTCACAGGCAGATATATGCACACCCATGTTTATTGTGGCTTTGTTCACAACAGCAAAGAGTTGGAAACAACCCAAGTGCCCATCAACAAACGAACAGATAGAGAAGCTCTGGTATGTTCACACAATGAAATACTACACTGCATTGAAAAACAAGGAATTCATGAAATATTATTCAAAATGGGTGACCCTTCAGGACATTATACTGAGTGAAATATCTCAGAAACAAAAGGACAAATACTGCATAGTGCCACTGTTGTAGAATGGGACTGACATCAGGATGGGGGTGAGACTGAGAAACATTGGATAAATTATTCATATTGCATTGAAACAACTAAAACAGATGAGGGAGAGAACAGTTTAAAAGCGATATATGATTAGGTATTATGATCATAACAGAAGTCCAGAATGAAGGTTGCATAGTGTAATGTTCTTGGGGGTGGGGGGGAGGAGGCGAGGATTTTATACCAATGAAATAATTTTTATTTTACTATTCAAAGAGAAGAGCGAGCTGGGGGGAGGGGTGGGCAGGGAGAAAAATGCAACAATGAATGAATGGAAATAAAGTCTCTGTAAACATTCAAAGAAAAAAAAAGAAAATGAGATTGTCTCTTGGTTTTGCATGAGTACTTTTCACTATGTTGATGAAATTCCCTTCTATTCCAATTTTGCTGAGTGACTTAATCAGGAAGAGGTGTTGGATTTTGTCAAATATGTTTTCTGCATCAATTGCTTTGTTAATAGGGTGAATTACATTGTTTTTCTTTTGATGAACCATCTTGAATATCTGTTATGAATCCCACTTGATCATGATGAATCAGTTTTTTAATGTGTTTTTGGATTCTATTGGCTAGAATTTTGTTAAAGAGTTTTCCATCTATATTCATGAGAGATAATGGTCTGTCTTTTTCTTTCTTGGTAATATATTTGCCTGATTTGGGTATTAGGATTATGTTTGCTTCATAGAAAGAGAGTGTTCCTTCTTACAAAATTTTTTTAGATAATTTAAATAGGATTAGCAATAGATCCTCTTTGAATTCAGTAGTGAAGCTATTTGGCCCAGGACTTTTCTTACAGGAAGTCTTTTTATGTCCTGTTCACTTTCTTCTTTTGTGATGGGTCTGTTCAAGTGTTCCATATCTGTCCTTATCAGTCTGGGTAAGACATGAGTTTGAATGAATTTGTCTGTTTCCTCTATGTTTTAAAATTTCTCACAGTACAGCTTTTCAAAGTGTTCTGATATTATCAATTTAATTTCATCTAGTTCTGTTGTGACGTCCCCCCTATGATTTCTTAATCTAGTTATCTTTGTCTTCTGTTTTTTTCTTTTGTTAAGTTTGCCAGTTGTTGTTGTTGTTAGGTGCCATCGAGTCGCAGATGACGCATAGAAACCCTATGAATAAAATATCTAAACATTTGTATAACTTTCATCGTTTCCCCACATTCATAGAGTTTTCAGAGGCAAGCTATATTGGAAGTGGATGCCACTCCTGCTTCCAAACTTGTTTTAATCAAGGAGCTCCACCAAACACTGTCCACCATGGGTAACCATGGTCTGTGGTCTTTCAGTTTTATTGACCCTTTTGGAAAACCAGTTCCTGGTCTTATTGTTGGTTTCAATTGTGTTTCTGTTTTCTATCTCATTTATTTCAGTTCTTGTCCTTGCAATTTCTTTTCTTCTAGAGGCTGTAAGATTAGATTGTTGCTTTTTTTTTCCTATTTAATGAAGGTATTGAGTTACATCATTGATTTTCTTCTTTTTTCCTTTTTTTAATGTGTGTGCCTCTTGCTATGAACTGCATCCCAGAGGTTTTGATATGATGTATTTTCATTTTCATTTGTTTCACAGAACTTTCTAATTTCATTCTTTGTTTTTTGTATAACCTAATCATGTTCTAGCAGAGTGTTATATATTTTCCATATGGTGGTTTTGTAAGATTTACTCTCCCGTGGTTCCATTTTAGTTTTATGGCATATGGTCTGAGAAGATGTTGTTGTTGTTGTTATGTGCCGTCGAGTCACCTGCGACTCATAGCGACCCTATGTACAACAGCCCTAAACTCCGCTCTGTCCTGCGCCAATCGCACTGTCTCTGACACTCCCATCCCAATTATCCCAGTCACTGAATCAATCCACCTCATAGAGGGCCTTCCTCTCCTGCGCTGTCCCTCCACCCTCCCAAGCATGATGTCCCTCTCCAAGGACCGGTCTCTCCTCACTACATGTCCGAAGTAAGTTAGACGGAGCCTCAGAATCCTTGCCTCCAAGGAGCCACCCGGTTTAACCCTCTCCAGGACAAATCTATTTGTTTTCCTAGCAGTCCATGGTATTCTCAGTACTCTTCTCCAGCACCACAGCTCAAAGGCATCAGTTCTCCTTCTATCCTCCTTGGTCATTGTCCAACTCTCTGATGCATAACAGGTGATTGCAAAGACCATGGCCTGTATCAGACGCACCTTAGTCTCCAGAGAGACACCACTGCTCTTCAGCACTTTGGAGAGGTCCCTAACAGCAGACTTTCCCATGGCAATGCGCCTTTTAACTTCCTGGCTGCTGGTGCCAAGACTGTTGACTATGGAGCCAAGCAGACTAAAGCTGTGTACAATCTCAATCTCTTCACCATCCATCCTGATGCTGCCGATTGGTCCAGTGGTGAGAATCTTTGTCTTGACCTTGAGCCTCAATCCATATTGCAGGCTGCAGTCCTTGACACTCTGCAGCAGGTGCTTCAGGTCCTCCTCAGTTTCAGCAAGCAGGGTTGTGTCATCCGCATAACGCAGATTGTTGATAAATCGTCCACCAATCCTGACCCCACATTTCTCCTCATAGAGCCCAGCCTCCCAGATAATCTGTTCTGCATATAGGTTGAAGAGGTACGGAGATAGGATGCATCCCTGGCGTACGCCAGGCTGGGATCTGACTGGCTAGAGACCTCCCCATCTTCCCAGACACCAGGAGCACGTGACATCCGTTCCGGCAGAAAGAAAGGTCAGAAGATACTTTGTATTATTTCAATGGTTTTTTTTTTTTTTATTGAGGTTTGTTTTGTGTCCTAATATATTATCAATTTTGGAGAATGTACCATGTGCACTTGAGAAGAAAGTTAAGTGAGTTTTAGTTGGGTGCAGTATCCTGAATACATCCACAATGTCGAGTTTGCTGGTTTTCTGCGTCTTTGTTGACTTTTTTTTTAGTTGATCTATCCTTTTGTGATAGTGGTGTGTTGAAATCTCCTACCACTATTATGGTTTTGTCTATTTCTTTCTTCAGCTCTGTTAATCATTGTTTTATGTATTTTACAGGTCTCTGATTTGGTGCATAAATATTGACCAAGGTTATGTCTTCTCAATCTATTGTGCCTTTGTTGTGTTGTTATTTGCAATTGAGTCACCTGTGACTCATAACAACCTTATAAAGAACAGCCCTAAACCCTGCTCTATACTGTGCTAATCTCACTGTCTCTGTCACACCTACTCCTATTACCCCAGTCACTGAGTCAATCCACCTCATAGAGGGTCTTTCTCTCCTGCGCTGTCCCTCCACCCTCCCAAACATGATGTCTTTCTCCAAGAACTTCTCCCTCCTTGCAACATGTCCAAAGCATGTCAGATGAAGCTTCAGAATCCTTGCCTCCAAGGAGTACCCTGGTTTAACCCTCTCTAGGATGAATCTGTTTTGTTTTCTCGGCGGTCCAGGGTACATTCAATACTTTTCTCCAACACCACAGCTCAAAGACATCAATTCTCTTTCTATCATCCCTACTCATTGTCCAGCTCTCTGTTGCATAACAAGTGATTGTAAAGGCTATGGCCTGTATCAGGCGTACCTGAGTCTCATAATGCCCTTTCTTATTTTTTATGGTAGTTTTCATTCTGAAGTCTTATTTCATTAGAGATTAGTATTACCATGCCTGCTTTTTTAAGGTTGCCATTTGCTTGGTATCTATCTTCCCCAGCCTTTGATTTTCGGTCTGTCTTTTTCTTCTTTTGAGATGTGTCTCTTGTAGACAACATATTGATTGGCTTTGTTTTTTCATTCACTCTGTTACTCTTTTTTTGTTAATTGGTACATTTAGTTCATTCACATTAAAGAGTGATTACTGTTAGGCCAGTCTATACTGTTGCCAATGTTGTTTCTTTTTCTGTTGTTTCTGACTAATATGGTCCATTCACTTCCCTACGGTGTCTCTGTGTGAAGGACTTCACTTAAAATTTCCTGTAGTCTTGATCTTGTTTTCACGAATTCCTTAAGTTCTTTCTTTTCTGCAAAGGATCTAATTTCTCATATTTGATGGAGAACTTTGCTGGGTATAGGATCTTTGGTTGACAATTGTTTTCCTTCAAATTTCTGTATATGCCATTCCATTGCCATCTAGTTTGCATGGTTTCTGCTGAGAAATCAGAACTTAATCTAGTTGTTCCCCTTTGTATGTGATTCTTTGCTTTTCTCGTACTGCTTTTAGAATTCTATCCTTATCTTTTAGCTTGGAAAATTGATTATGATATGTCTTGATGTTTTTCTCTTGGGGTCTGGTCTATTTGGTGTGCACTGTGATTCTTTAATATGTATTTCCCTGTTCTTCAAAATATCTGGGAAGTTTTTCCTAGTACTTCTTCCACAATTGTCTCAGTAATTTCCCTGTCATTCCATGTTTTGAAATTCCAATCATACATATATTGTTCCTTTTGATGTTATTCTACATGATTCTAATGTTTCTGTCATTTTCTTTATGTTTCATCTCTTTTTTTCTTCTAGTATGTTTCTAGTGAGGCTCTTGTCTTTCAGCTCACTGATTGTTCCATTTCTTCAGTTCTATGTTTTTGACCTACCACCATCTTGAACACTTTTTCCATTTTGGTTTTAATATTATGGATTGCATTTTCATGCTTTTCTGATATTTCTAGTACTGTGTTGGCTGTATCCTCTCTGTCCTGTGATGATTTTTTAAGTTCTTGAACCTCTTTATCCATACTATCAATTCTTTCTTCCATCTTTTGCATTTTCTCCCATAGCTGTTCAATTTGTTTCTCATCAATATATTTCTTCTGAATTGTTGTCTCCGAGGTATTTGCTTTCTTAGTGGCTTCCACTGCTTCTTCCACCATTTGCATCTTCTGTAGCTGTTTAAATAAATCCACATCAGCATATTTCTTCTAGTTCTGTCTATCTGGGGTATTCATCGGATCTGGTTCTTTTTAGGAGAAGGGTTATTTTGGTTTTTCGTGATGACTGAGGCAGACTCTGCTTTCTTGACATTATGTGAGTTTTTCCTTAGTAGATGTTGTGTTGTTTTAACTATATAGTGATCCAGAGTATGACAATGGTTTATGAAAGAACTGTATATTTGTATTCCCTTCTTGGGCTGAGGCACACAGGGCAGAAGGGCTAACAGCAGTGTTTCCTCCAAAGTACGTGAATAGCAAACCAGGAAGCCTGTTGTTTCCTTCCAGAATTAGCATTTCCACTCACCTCAAACTGTCCCAGTTCCTTCTGTTTGAGCTTAGTGTAGCTAGACAGCAGTGTTTCCCCCAAAGTACCTGTGATATTGATGCTCCTGGCACTGGTTACTGGGGATGGCAGCTGCAGCCCCTCAAACTGGCAAGCAGTGGTTCTGTCACTGACCAGGGTGTGAGTGCCCCTGGGTTGGGCCAAAGCCTTTTGCAGATGCTGGAGATGTGATGGCTAGAAGATGCTCCAGGGATGGCGATGTCACATAGGCTTTGGCATCTTGTAGCAGACCGATGGTAGTGACCCCTGAAGAGCTGTGTCTCTCAAGAAGAGCCATATCTCATGAGAAGAACAGCATTTGAGGCATACATTTTCAAAATGGCTTTCAGAAAAATTCTCTAATGCTAGCATATGAAATGTGTTTTCTAATGTTTAACATATAAGCTGCTATCACAAGAAGATTGTTTATAGGGTACATTAGGGCTTATAGAGTTCCTTTTAGATTTCTCTGATGAATTTTATAATCTTTGGTTTTACATCTAGGTTCCTTATTCATCTTGAGTTGGTGGGGTTTTTTTGTTTTGTTTTTTATAAGGTATGAGGTGTGAGTCTTGTTTACTCTTTTTGGAGATGGTTTTCCCATTTTGCCAAACCATCACTTGTTATACATCAGAGAGTTGGACAATGACTAAGGAGACTAGAAGGAGAATTGATGCCTTTGAACTGTGGTGCTGGAGAAGAGTGTTGAATGTACCATGGACTGCCAAGAAAACAAACAGATTTATCCTGGAGAGAGTTAAACCAGGCAGCTCCTTGGAGGAAAGGATTCTGAGGCTCCATCTAACATACTCCGGACATGTTGTAAAGAGAGACCAGTCCTTGGAGAGGGACATCATGCTTGGGAGGCTGGAAGGACAGCGCAGAGGGGAAGGCTCTCTGTGAGGTGGATTTATTCAATGACTGGGGTAATCGGGATGGCTGTGTCAGAGGCAATGCGATTGGCACAGGACAGAGCGGGGTTTAGGGCTGTTGTACCTAGGGTCACTATGAGTCGCACATAACAACAAAAACAACAACAACAATAACCCATCCAATTGATTCTGGCTTATCAAGAATACTTTGAAGTGAATTTGTATTTTACTCATTTATAAAATCAAACACTTCTATCCTTGAGACACTTTCAACTCCTGTTGTCCCTCTGTAGGCTTTCTAAATGTGTTAACTCTTTAAGAGAGGAGACTACAGTCATTCTCCTGGGCAGCCGCTGGTGAATTTAAACTACTGACTTTTCATTTAGCAGTTTAAAGCATAGGACACTACACACAGGGCTTCTTTTTGGTTCACATAGCATTTATACACAATGGAGAAATAACAGAGCATAATACTTGGAAATACTTAAGTTGATCTTCAGCCAGTGCTTGTTATATTTATGGAATCATGTGTTGCTGTTGTTATGAGTTGTTTTTTCGCCTGTGACCCATAGTGACCTTATGTACAACAGCCCTATACCCTGTTCTATCCTGTGTCAATCTCACTGTCTCTGACACACCTACCCCAATTACCCCAGTCACCGAATCAATCCACCTTACAGAGGGTCTTTCTCTTCTCTGTTGTCCCTCCAACCTCCCAAGAATGACGTCCTTCTCCAAGGACCAATCCCTCCTTGCAACATGTCCAAGGTATGTCAGACGAAGCCTCAGAATCCTTGCCTCCAAGTAACAGCCTGATTTAACCCTCTCCAGGACAAACCTGTTCATTTTCTTAGTAGTCCATGGTATATGCAATACTCTTCTCCAACACCACAGTTCAAATGCATGAATTCCCCTTCTAGCCTCCCTAATCATTTTCTAGCTCTCTGATGCACAGCAAGTGATTGCAAAGACCAAGACCTATATCAGGTGCACCTTAGTCTCCAGAGTGACAACATTGCTCTTCAGTACTTTGGAGAAGTCCTTAACAGCAGACTTTCCCATCACAATCTATCTTTCAATTTCCCAGCTGCTGGTGCCAGGACTGTTGACTGTGGAGCCAAGAAAACTGAAGCCGTTAACAATCTCTATCTCTTCACCTTACATATTGATGTTGCCAACTGGCCCAGTGGTGAGAATCTTTATTTTCTTGATATTGAGCCTCAATACATATCAAAGGCTGCAGTCCTTCACCTTCTGCAGCAAGTGCTTCAGGTCCTCCTAAGTTTCAGCAAGGAGGGTTCTGTCATCTGAATAACGCAGACTGTTGATGAATCTTCCTCCAATCCTGATGGCACACTTCTCCTTATACAGCCTGGTCTCCCAGATAATCCATTGAAAAGGTTGAATAATATAGATTGAAAAGGTGTGGAGATAGGACACATCCCTGGTGTATATATACCCTTCCCAATTTTGAACCATGCAGTGTTTCCTTGTTCTGTTCTGACAACTGCCTCACAGTCCAAATATAGGTTTTGCAGTAGCACGATCAAGTGTTCTGGGATTCCCATTCTTCTCAGAGTCAGCCAGTTTCTTGTGATCCATACAGTCAAATGCCTTTGCATAATAAATGAAACACATGGAATCATGTACTTTTTCAAAAGATATTAACTCCCTCTTTCAAAGTTTCTGGTCAGCATCCAATCTATTTTTTTTTTTGTCAAGTGTTTGTTTTATTGGCTTTTAATATTTTTGTGGATTTTTTTATGTAGAGAATTTTTTCACCTTTTTAATTGAAATTTTAATGAAAGTTTATAGAGACTTTGGATTTCCATATTTCCATTCATTCATTCTTGCACATTTTCCTCCCTGCCTACCCCTCCCCCAATTGGTTTTTCTCTTTGAAAAGTAAAAAAAAATAATCCCAAAAAACAAAAAAAAAAACCCACAAAACTTTCATTATTATGCAACCACCCCTCCCAAGTCCGCTCCCCATGTAGCTCTCATTCTAGACTCTTGTCATGAAAATAATACCTAATCATATATTCCTTTGAAACCATTCTTTGCCCCATCTGTTTAAATTTAAATGTTGTATATATTAACTATATATTAAGCCGAAGGAAGCTGGGAAGGAAGCGGCCATGTTGTTCCTGGTTTGGCTGGCGCCTTCACAGGCTCGTGGAAAGCTCTCCTTGCCAGAAGGCAGGAGCGTGGTGGTGGGATGTGCCAATCGTGGTAATGGGCACCCACGGTGGACAGTGTTGGCTGGAGCTTCCCAACTAAATCAAGCCTGGAAGCAGGAGCGGCATCCACTTCCAAAATGGCTTGCCTCTGAAAACTCTATGTACGAACAGTGTTCAGGCTGTTCATTCATAGGGTCGCTATGAGTCGTCTACGACTCGACGGCATTAAACAACAACAACAACATACATTATTTAAACCCTCTTTTTTTTAGATTCCCCCTTACCTCAGTGTCAATTCTGTTTTTTAACAGTGGCATTATACAGTGTTTTTCTCTTTGTGACTGAGATATTTTACTCAACATAATGTCCTCCAGGGTAACTCATTTTTTATATTATTTCATGAGTTCCTTGTTTGTATGTTGCAGCATAGTATTCCATTGTGTGAACATACCACAGGTTCTCTATCCATTTGTTGATGGGCAGTTGGGTTGTTTACAACTCTTTGCTATTGTGAACAAAGCCACAATAAACATGGGTGTGCATGTATCTGCTTTGGTGGTGGTTATGATTTCTTTAGGGTATATTCCCAGTAGAGGAATTGTTGGGTCAAATGGTATTTCTATTTCCAACTTTTTGAGAAAGCTCCATATTGCCTTCCATAGTGGTTGTACTATTTTACACTTCCACCAACAGTGAATAAGGGTTCCAGGTTTTCCACAACCTCTCCAGCATTTGTTGTTTGCTCTTCTGTTGAATTTTGCTAATCTTACTGGAGTGAGATGATATCTCATAGTTATTTTTATATAGTATATTTTTATGTTTGCATCTTTCTTAGAGCCAAGGATTTTGAAGGTTTCATGTGCTTGTTGGCCATCTGAATGTCTTTGTTGGTAAATTGTCTGTTCATATCCTGTGCCCCTTTTTGCAATTGATTTGTTTACATTTATCTTGTTGTGGCTCAAGTATTCTATAAATCCTAGATGTAAGTCCCTTATCAGACATGTCATTACCAAATATTTTTTCCCAGTCTGTGGCTTTTCCCTGTTGGAGAAGTTCTTGGATATGCATAGCGTTTTTATTCTTAGAAGGTCCCATTCATCTATTTTACCTTCTCCTGGTTGTAGGTACTTCAGGATGCTTGGAAGACTGTTTATGTTGTGGATTAGGGCTTTTAAAGTTTTTCAAAGCTTTTCTCTAATGACGTTTTAGTCATTGATTTTAGTCCTAGGTCCTTGATGCACTTTGAGTTGGTTTTTGTGTATGGAGTGAGGTATGGATCTAGTTGAGTTTTCTACAGATAGTTTTCCAATTTTTCCAACATCATTTGTTAAAAAGGCTATCATTTTCACACGTAAAATCATAGGTAGATGGGCTGATCTTCTGGTTCTCAATGCTATTCCATTGATCTATGTGTCTGTCTTTGTAACAGTACCATGCGGTCCTGACCACCATGGCAGTGTAAGTAGGATTTGAGATCAGTGAGTGAGATGCCTCCTACCTTATTTCTCTTTTTAAGGAGTGCTTTGCTTATTCGGTACCTCTTTCCATTGCAAATGAAATTGGAGATTGCCTTTTCCATCTCGTTGAAGAATGGAATTGGTATTTGTATTGGGATTGCATCGAACATTTAAATTGCCTTTGGTAGTACTGACATTTTCACACTATTGAGTCTTCCTATGCATGAGCAAGTTATAGTCTTCCATGTCTCCGGGTCTCTTATTGTTCCTTGTAGTAATGTTTTGTAATTTTCTTTAAATAGATTCTTTGAACTTCTGGTTGGATTTATTCCCAAGTATTTGATCTTGTGATTAGCTATTGTGCTGGGCATTGTTTTTCTTAGCTCCAGTTCTGTATTTTCTTTGTCACTATAGAGAAATCCAATTGATTTTTATATGTTGATCTTGTATCCTGCCACTTTGCTGAATTGGTCAACTATGTCCAGTCATTTTCTTGCTGACTCTTTTGGGTTTTCTAAGTATACTATCGTATCTGCATAAAGAGATAATTTTACCTCCTCTTTGCCAATTTGAATACCTTTTTTCCCCCTTCTCTTGCATTATTGTTGTTGCTAAGACTTCCAATACAATCTTGATTAGGAGAGGTGATAGTGGGCATCCTTGCCTACTTCCTGTTCTCAAAGGTAATGCCTTTCGTCTCCCTCCATTAAGAACAATGTTAGCTCTCCGGTTTGCATATATACTTTTTACTATATTGAAGAAATTCCCCTCTAATTCTATTTTGTTGAGTGTTTACATCAGGAAAGTATGTCGGATTTTTTTCAAAGTCCTTTTATGTATCAGTTGATAGGGTCATGTGGTTCTTGTTCTTTGTTTTGTTAATGTGAATTACACTGATTGTTTTTCATATGTTGAAAATCCTTGCATACCTGTTATGAATCCCATTTGGTCATGGTGAGGGGTTTTTTTGTTTTGGTTTGGGGTGTTTTTTTTTTTTTTATGTATCATTGATTCTATTGACCAGGACATTATTCAGGATTTTTGCATCTATGTTCACAAGAGATATAGTTTTCTATTATAATGGTGTCTTTACCTGGGTTTAGTATCAACAATATGTTTGCTTCATAGAATGAGTCTGGAAGAATTCCATCTTTTTCTGTTTTCTAAAATAGTTCATTTAGAATTTGTGACAGTTCTTCTCTGAATGTTTTCTAAAATTCACTTGTAAAACCAACTGATCCAGGGATTTTTTTCGGCTGGAAATTTTTGTATTACCTTTTCCGTTTCTTCTTTTTTAATGGATCTGTTCAGATGTTCAATTTTGGTTTGTGTCATTTTAGGTTGGTTGTGAATTTCTAAGTAATTGTCCATTTCCCCTAGGTTTTCATATTTGTTCGAGTGTAATTTTTCTTAATATTCCATCATTAGCCTTCTTATTTTAGTTGGTTCTATTGAGACATTGCCTGTTTCATCATTTATTTGGATTCTTTGTCTTTTTCTTTGTTACTTTTGTTAGAGATCTGTCCATTCTATTGACCTTTTCGAAGAACCAAGTCCTAGTTTTGTTGATAGTTTCAATTGTTTTTCTGTTTTCTATTTCATTTATTTCTGTTTTAATTTTTATAATTTCAGTTTCATTTGAGATGTTGGTTTAGAGAGTCAATGTTCCTTTTTTTCCCCCTGTGTTTTGATGCATTTGTTTATTGCTATAAATTGACCTCTGATTAATGCTTTGGCTGTTTCCCAGAGGTTTTGGTAAGTTTTGTTTTCATTATCATTTGTCTCAAGAAACTTTAATTTCATTTTTTATTTCTTCCAGTACCCACTCATGTTCAAGCAAGGTGTTGTTCAGTTTCCAAATGTATGGTTTTTCTCCTTTATCTTCTTGTTATTAATTTCTAATTTTGTAGCATTGTGGTCTGAGAAGATGCTTTGTATTATTTCTATATTCTTTTAAATTTATTGATGCTTGCCTTGTGACCTAAAATGTGATCTATTCTGGAGAATGTTCTATGCAAATTGAAGATGAAGGTGTACTGTGCTATTTTGGTGTGCTTTGCCTATCTACAATACCAAGTTCATTTGCTGTGTGGTTTAATTCCTGAGTATCTTTGTTGAGTTTCTTTCTGGTTGTTCTTTTTTTCTTGAAAGGGGTGTTTTGAAGTCTCCAACTACTATAGTAGTATTGTTTATTTCCTTTTTCAGTTTTGTTAATTTTTTTATATATATTTTGCACGTCTTTCATTTGGTGCATAGATATTTATTATTGTTATGTCCTCTAGTTGACTCTTTAAGCATTATGTAGTCACCTTCCTTGTCCTTTGTGATGGTTTTTGCATTGAAATTTATTTTATCAGAGATTAATATAGCTACTCCTGCTTTTTTCTGTTTGCCATTTGCTTAGTATATTTTTCCCATCCTTATATTTTTAGTCTTTCTTTATCTTCATTTTTCATGTGTTTCTCTTTTAGATGACACATTGATGGATTTGGAGTTTTTATCCAATCTGCTACTCTTTTTCTCTGCTGATGTACTGTTCCAGTCATTTTTGGATAATCTTCAGTAGACTCTTGCTTGCACTAGAAATCAATGATATTGTTCGGTAGTTTCCACACTCAGTTGGGTCACCCTTCTTTGGG